>NC_068997.1:3570621-3572643 GCF_001194135.2 Octopus bimaculoides
ATATATATATATATATATATATATATATACATGTATGTGTGTGCGTGTATGTGTATGCGAGTGTACGTGTGTGTATTATATTCAGTTTTACTTGTATTTCTATTTTTTCCCACATTATCCAATATGGAAGTCATACTAGTTAATATAGTCCACTACGACCACAAAGAGAAAATATGTATGACAGAGTCATGGTTGGAATACATTAGATCACAGATCTGCTCTATCAGATCTGACCTGGGGTTAAAAATCAAGAACTAGAATCATATAGATAAGATTAACTCGTCACCCAGTTTAACAATCCATAACTGTCCTTAGGGTGACTTTAGTACAGAACCCTCTATTGCAAGCATGTGTGTCTTTAAACACTCCCTACCGATGCTATCCTTCCTAGTTTGAATTAAAATTTAAGTAACAACAACAGCAGTGATTATGTGTGTATTTTCAGGTGAGGACTGTAATGTAGACTACGATGGCTGTGCATCGTCTCCCTGCCTTGGGGAAGCTCAGTGTATTGACGTTCCAGCAGAATTACAAACATCCAACGGTTTGACTTACCGCTGTAACTGTTCAGACGGTTATAGTTTATACAACGATAAATGTGTGGGTGAGTAACACGTCTCTGTACTCTGATGCTCTTACATATTCTCATATACTCTGATATAGTATCTCTGCATACTACATTTCGATTATTAAAGAATATTCCAGAATGAATTATCTATAATATTTCAATAAAATCGAGTAGCTCTTAAAAAAAACAATGAAAGAATTTTATGCGTATAACTTAATTATGATACTAAAATAAACAGACTTATAAATCTTGTTTCAAAACCTTATTGGAAATTTTCAACATGAGCTCCGGCTGTGTCCTTGCAAATTTCAAATCTTTTCTTAGCGTTGCGAAACACATTTTGAAGCATTTCAGGAGTCATCTCCCGCACTCCCAAATGAATGCGCTCTTCAAGTTGAATTAAACTTTTGCTCCATCCTGGGGATGGATGTAGAGAAAATCATTGCAGCCAAATTGCAAAAACAAGCTGTAGTGGACAGATTAACGGGATCTAATAGGGATGAAAATAAAGCAGTAAAAAAACTGTAAAATTATAAACGAAGTTGAACATTTATACACTTTTAACATATCAAATATAAACATAAATAAAAGTGAGTTTTTTTTTTAATTATCCGATTTCACTGAAATAGATTGTTTATTCTGAGATAGCATGTAAGATAGGTATGTACATACATCAATGCCAGAATTGATGTGTATATACATCTATATCTACATATACATACATAAGTAGTGTGTGCGTGTGAGCGTGTATGTTTCTATGCGTATATATATATATATATATATATATATCTACCTATCTGTCTATCTACCTGACTGTATGTTTGTCTCTCCTTCCTCTCTCTCTCTCTCTCTCTCTCACTCTTTCTCTCTCTCTCTCTCTCTCTATATATATATATATATATATATATATATATATATACACATACACACACAATGTAAATCAAGATGTCGACTAAGTGATTCTCAGTCATTCAGTACACACACACACACACACACACACACACATGCATACATGTATACATACATGCACACACGCATACACACACACACATACATACACACATACATACTTGTTTACTTACTTCCTATATAGGTCCGTATAACAGTAATAAGTAATATAAATTTAAATATTTTATCTTTTACAGATGTTGATGAGTGTGATAGAGGTAAATCAAAATGCCAGCAGATTTGTATTAACACTCTGGGAAGTTATCAATGCGCATGCAAATCGGGATATCAGCTTTCAAATGATGTTAACTGCTACGGTAGGTCATGGGTCCCTGTGGGTATGTGGTGCGTATGTCAATGTGTGTGCGGTTGTATGGTGTATATGTTAATGTTTGTGCGTATACATATATAAATATATATGTATACATGGACATTATATCTATCTATCTATGTATCTATATAGCCATATATATATGTATATATATATATATATATATATATATATA
>NC_068997.1:3573500-3576989 GCF_001194135.2 Octopus bimaculoides
TATATATATATATATATATATATATATATATAGGGTCGCTCCTCGATAAAGATTTCGGTAAGTCCAAATCATTTGATTAATTCTAAGCATTTTCTTATCTGCGGATTTTATCTTTTGACTCTACACATACGCGCCGTATACATATGTATGATGGCCGATAAATAAACACTTTAAATTAAACGTTTCAGATGTGGATGAATGTAGAAGCCCCGACAATGGCTGTCAACAGACTTGTGAGAACATTGAAGGAAGTTACCAATGTGGATGTTCCGAAGGTTATAAACTTGCTAAGGACCAGAAATCTTGTGAAAAAGGTAAGAGCAAATGATTTCACTCATTCACTCACTCACTGGTCTTCATGACTCCCCACCACATTCAGCACTACCATCATCATCATTATCGTCGTCGTCGTTGTCGTCGCCACCACCATGAACACCGTCACAATCGTCATCATCATCATCATCATCGTTGTCGTCGTCGTTTTTGTTTACGTTTTCATTGCTTCTCAAGCACACGGTTCCAGTTTCAGTCTCACTGCGTTGCACCTTCGGCAAGTGTCTTCTGCTATAGTCGCGGGCCAGCTAATCCTTTGTGAATGGATTTAGTAGACGGAAACTGAAAGCAGTCCGCGTGCGTGTTTGTGTTTGTGAGATTACCGTTTGACAATCAGTGTTGGTATATTTATGTCCTCGCAACTTAGGTTTTCGGCAAAGAGATCGACAAGATAGGTACCAGGCTTTAAAAGAAGTACTAGTGTCGATTCATTCGACTAAAAATTCTTCAAGGCGATGCTCCAACATGGCCGTAGTCTAATGATTGAAGCAAGTAAAAGGATACAAGATAAAAAGATCAGCAGGAGCTCCGGCATATTCCCAAAGTGTGTGCAGTACTGTCTTTGAAGCGTATAAGTTTGTATTCATATACCTTGTTCAATTAAGGGTTTGATTTTTTGTTTCTTGCGTTACTTCAGGCTTTCGTCTATTTATTGTAGTTGTGTAGAGTATGTGTATTTTAGGTTGTGTTTTGCAATTCATTCAAAGCTGTTATTTCAACATCTTCTTTCTCTTGTTATAGTCGTGGATTATTGCACCGAACACAACTTGACCAATTGTTATGGTTGCAAATTTGAGGATGGACAGATAAAATGTTTTTGTCCAGCTGGATACGAACTCGGCCACAACAATTTTTCGTGTGTTGGTAAGTATTGTAATCTCTCTAAAAATACGATAAGTAAAGCGTGGGCAATGGTAAGTAATCATTATAGCTCATTGGTCATTGATAAACAGTCTTTAAATTATCAGTGTTCAACGGTAAGTGGTCTTTAGAGGCGAAAGACCAACGAGAAGTGTTGTTTGTATTTCCCGGTTTAAGATGAGTTTTCCTTAAACGTAGTGGAGCTTGCTTGCTTACCTATGATAATGAATATCGCTTAGTGGTGACTTGGGATCATTGATGAATTAACACTTTCAATGTGGTCTTTGTAGATAGTGGTCTATATTAATCTCTATAGGTATGGTAATTATAGAATTTTTCTTTCTCAACTTTGTACTGATATCATATCTAACATTTGTATTGTCTTATTTTTGTATTATAATTAATCTTTAGATATTGATGAGTGTGCCAGCCCAGTCCATCGATGTTCGCAGATCTGTCAGAACAAACCCGGGGGTTTCACCTGTCACTGTTATCCTGGTTACAAACTAAAACCTGATAAAGTCATCTGTGAAAGTAAGTCTTGAAATACTCCTCTTATTTCTGTAATTCATAATTCTATATAAAACAAACCAATTGCTTTTACTCGATTTTAACTCTTAAAACATAATTATAACCCTGTTTCAAGATATTTTACTGAGATCTGTATGTGATGAAGCTAAACAACAATTTGCAACTTAAAAGCTGAGAACCCATTTTGGACGTTGTTGCATTTTCACAATATTCTTTTCTGCTAATTATATTCTTCTGTCCTTCTAACTATTTTACCCCTCTGTTCTCAAATTCACATGTTTCGCTTCGTTGAAGCGCAAAATATGTATTTATTTCTCAGAGTAACCAATTTAGATTAAAATTTAAAATACTTTAATTCTTTCTTCTTTCACTTTTTATTTTCACGTTTTTCCTATTTTCATACCAATAAATGGTGATGGATAAAATGCCATGTGTTATTTAGTAATTTTCCCCTTGGGTTCTAAGTTCAGAGGGAGGCGCAATGGCCCAGTGGTTATGGCAGCGGACTCACGGTCATAGAATCGCGGTTTCGATTCCCAGACAGGGCGTTGTGAGTGTTTATTGAGCGAAAACACCTAAAGCTCCACGAGGCTCCGACAGGGGATGGTGGCGAACCCTGCTGTACTCTTTCACCACAACTTTCTCTCACTCTTACTTCCTGTTTCTGTTGTGCCTGTAATTGGAAGGGTCAGCATTGTCACACTGTGTCACGCTGAATATCCCCGAGGACTACGTTAAGGGTACACGTGTCTGTGGAGTGCTCAGCCACTTGCACGTTAATTTCACGAGCAGGCTGTTCCGTTGATCGAACCCTCGACGTCGTAAGCGACGGAGTGCCAACAACATAAGTTCAGATCATTCCATGACGTCTTTTCCATTCAGCCAAAGCCAAGTAATGTGGGAACATTGAATACAATCACCCACAACTATGCTTGCTATCAAATGCTTGTTACGGCTCATATATCTTTATGTATACATGCGCATGTCTGCAACAATATACATGAGAATACATACATAAAACAAAACAATCAAATCTGCACAAACACTGATTACAAATGCTTCAAGTATGCACACATATATGCAAAAATATCCAGCAGATGTTGCTGAAATTCCAATGAAAGAGCCTTAGATCTAGGTTAGAAAACGGCACTTTCTCTATTGGCAAGATATCTTGAAATAAAACTAAATATTGACGTACATACACACATACACTCAATCACATACACACGATCCCTTTCTCTCTCACACACACACACACGCAGGCACACACAGAGAATGCACACAGGCATACACGCATATTTGTATTTATTTACATTCTTCATTTGCAGAATGCGACATTTTCCATTGGGGTGAAAACTGCAAAAACAAATGTGCATGCAATGGTAATGAAGAACTATGTGACTCAATCCGTGGCTGTGTCTGCAAGAAAGGCTGGACTGGTATTCATTGTGACCAAGACATCAATGAATGTGCCGGCAATCACACTTGCTACGATTTTGAAAACATGAAATGCATTAATACACAAGGAAGTTACCATTGTATCTGTCAGAACGGCTACATTGATGACAGCGAGGGACACTGCATTGGTAAGCATTGGGCCAGCTGAGAACATCTTGGCATCATTCTGTGTGTGTGTGTGTGTGTGTGTGTGTGTGTATGTGTGTGTGTGTGTGTTTTGTGTGTGTGTGTGTGAATCTGTCTGTCTGTGCGTGTGTGAATCTCTCTCTCTCTCTCTCTCCCTCTCTCTATGTCTCTCTCTCTCCC
>NC_068997.1:3577443-3579115 GCF_001194135.2 Octopus bimaculoides
TATATATATATATATATATATATATATATATATATCCATCTATTTCTCTATTTGTCTCTGTCTATCTATCTATCAATCTATCTCCATCTCTCTCTCCCTCTTCCTCCCCCCTCTCTCTCTCTCTGTCATCTTTCATGCTATCACATATTTTGTAAACTATGTATACTTTTATCACATTTCACCTTCTTTTCCATTCCCTTCTCTCCATCCCTTACATAAATCCCGACACAAATTATTGCTTGTCTTTGTGTTGTTCCCTTCATCGATGTCCCTGCGGCTAAGAAAAGAAATTATAATCATTAAAAGAAAAAAAAAACTAAGTTATTTCCCTTTAACTCTGACAAATTTAACTCCCTTGTTTCGTTTATTTTCTTTTATTTTGATTTGTTTTTTCCTCGTAACAAATAAACTCGTTTGAATGAAGAAAAAAGCATTAATTATTGATCAAGTGAAGTCAGCTTTCATCAGTGGTTGTGGTAGGGTATACTAGCATGAGATGGAGGGAGTGAAATAGAGAAATGGAGGAGGAAAGAAAATAATATACAGTGGATAGGGAATCATTAAAAAGATTGAGGTGAAGAAATATCGGTTCTACAAGCACGTATGCACTGTATGCATATATATTTATCTTTTACGTGTTTAGCCATTGGATTGCGACCGTTCTGGGGTACCACCTTGTTTGGTTTGGTCGGCCAAACCAACCCATAACAGGGTGTTGTGAACTGGTTGATTGACCTGGTCTATGTCCTCTGGCCTTTTGCGACGAAATCTCTTCCTGAACTCCCTCACAACCCCTCAAAGTATTCTTTGTTGACCGTCTAGCTAAAGGGAACCAGTAGATGCAGATGATATCCTTGTTGTCGAAAAAGGGGATCATCATGAGCTTCCCAGTGGATTTACATTGCATGACCTCGTGTACCAGCGAAAAACAGATGGTCGACTCGTACAAATTAATCCATAGAACTCTGTCTGGGGCAAGTCATAAGTTTCTCGAGCGTTTTTTGCCCAGGTTAGCACAAAACTTTCTTGCATAGGGAACTTCTAAACTGTCTTCACGTCCCGACTCTATTCTGAAAACTAGTCAGCTGTGACAAACAGTTGTTTACATGAAACTAGAATAAATGTTGACATGTCAGTTTTTAGATGTATCATAATGATATACTAAAATTACACCAATCTAGAACAATTATAGCTACCCCTCCTAAAAAAAGTCTCAAAATTTCTGGAATGCACTTCGAATACATACATACACATATACATACATGCATACATGTATACATACATACATACATACATACATGTGTGTGTATGTGTGTGTATGTGTACGCATGTGTCTGTGTGATTATGTATGTATGTATATATGTATGTATGTATTTATGGAGAGAGAGAGAGAGTGAGAGAGAGATAGATAGATAGGTAGGTAGATAGATAGATAGATAGATAGATAGATAGATAGATAGATAGATAGATAGATAGACAACGTCGCTAGTCAAAATATTTTCTTTGTGTATAATTTCTTGTACATAATGTTTTTACATTCTCTACACTGTTGACACTTAAATACATAATTTTTGTATAATTAAGAACAGACTTGTCCGCGAGACAAACACACGCTTTGTTATATTCCATATATTCCTGCTTAAACGGTCATATATATATATATATATATATA
>NC_068997.1:3579388-3582789 GCF_001194135.2 Octopus bimaculoides
ATATATATATATATATATATATATATATATATATATATATACATATATATATATATTGTGTTATGTTGAATTAAGCCCCTCTAGTACTTCCATTGGTTACCTGAGGGCTCTAAATTTTCCACTTTCAGTATTGACTTCTAATGTAGGTAGAAGGCTGCTAGATGCCGTTGCTGGTAACATTCCACAGAAAAAAGAATGGGATGTCTTAATTAAAATATAGGAATCAGAGGATGAAAAAAATATATATTATGGAAAATATTGAAGTAATAGCTAAACCAAAATGTGCACTACATGGATGAAATAGTGAAGGGCCGTAGAAATACGCAGTGAAATATCAGAATAAGATGAATATTGAACAACAACAATTGTTTCAAATTTTGACACAAGGCCAGTAAGTTTGTGGGAGGAGTAAGATGATTATATCGACACCAGTGTCCAACTGGTACCTATTTTATCCACCCTGAAAGAATGAACGGCAAAGTCATCCTCGGTGGAATTTGGACTCTAAGCATTTTGCCCATCGTACTAACGATCCAGCCAGCTTGCAACCATTTTCCAAAAATTTATATTTGGAGCAATGCGTATATATTTCAAAATACTTACTCAGAACATCAGGATAAGATTATTCTTGTTCCACATCTCACATATAAATTTATGCAAAACTAATTTCTTACAGAAACACAAAGCCAGAGCGCCTGATATTTAACTGACATCTATTTTATCGACCTCAGTAAGTTTCGAACTCAAGAGATATTAGACCGTAAATAGATACCACACGACAATCTGTTCAAAGAACTAACGCGATCGCACGTGCAGCTAAATCTCACTTCAACCATTTTACAGTGTCTTAAATAATGGAAAGACACATTAAATAATTTAATGTTAGAAAACCAGAGAAGGGTTCACGCTTGAAAATCTTTGATTATAGTTTTACAAAAGCAGGCCTACCTTTCACATTAAGAGATACAATGCAAAGTGGTACCTGTGCAGTAGAAAGGGTACTATGGACTCATGTGCGGTGATGGGCAAAGTGGACCCGAGTAAGCGGTGCACTGGGAATTAAAGGGATATAACTAACTAGTCCCCATTATTCTATCTATCGGTTACCTCCCTTTGAATCTACTTTCCTTTCCATCAAGTGGAGACTGACTACGTCATTTGACTTGGTAAAATTAGCAGCCAAATCTCCCTGAAATTACACCATACCATAAACTCTTAAAAAGGCTACATGTCACAAAGTTGTGTCGGATTTCATAATAAAACCAGATAATAAAAGTTGCATGGCCACAGTTGGTAGTCTTTGATCATGGATCTGGGTTATGAAGTTTAACATCGGGCTAAACAACAACACACTTATAATATCTCTGAGACAGGGTAATATATTTGGGGGTTTCGGATGCAGAATTCAAAGGGGTGTAACTATAACGATACTGATAGTGGAGTTTATCTCTTTCAGTTATGATAATAAAAATAACAGCTATTTTTTATATTCGCCGCAAAAGTAATAAATTGCGAGATATTTAAAGGACAAATTACGAAAATAAGGGCGGGAAGCGAAGAATTAACTGGGTAAAACCAAGAACATACGCAAAACAAGTGTAAAACAGTGTTTTATATATATATACAAGAGAATGAAATATGAGAGCCCAATAAAGGATTCAACATCTGGTGGTGGGGGCAATCATGGAACCGGATAGACCTTTATTACCAAGAACAATTACCCTATCCCAGCTGTGTTGCAGCAAATTCTTACCATACAGGCTTGCTTTTAATAAGATTCCCTAGAAAGCAACACGTTAATGAGGTCTGAGAGGATCAAATAATTATTTTGATCATCATACAATCTCTTTCTCCATAGCCACCTCACAAAGTAAATATTCCTGCCTTCCCTAACCAACGAAAGCTGGTAATTACGATTCCCACAACGGACCCAGCGTGGTGATAGATCAGTCCTAGACACAACAGTTCTCCTAAAATATTCAGCCATTCTGGGGCTCTGAACAAGTGTAAGTGGAATGGTTTCGTCGTTGTGTACACGTTTCAGACAGACTAGATATACGGTAGTACCATTCCAGTTCATTGTATTTTGAATCATGAAAGGCCACACCAGCAGTACACGCACACCAGGGATTTTTGGAAGTTAGCCATAGAACCTTGGATAAAATTACTTCATAATACATTGTTTAAATACACAGTTGATGATCATCGATACCCAGTCTATCCGAATGCGTCACATATATACATTCTTACCTACATGTGTGTGTGTGTGTGTGTGTGTGTGTGTGCGCGCGCACAGTGTGTATGTGTGTGTGTCTGTGGTATATGTTTGTGGTATGTGTATGTATGTGTCTCTGTGTGATCGCGCGCGGGTGTGCATCCTTTAAGTTCGTTTAAGTGAAACATTTTTGAATGCGCATATGATAAGCTTTTAGGCAATTTTTGTCTGAAGAACCAAACACATGGATAAATATTCACATAGATTAATAACATCCATGGATTTTGCAAATCATACTTGTAGTATCCTATGGATGGGAAATGCAGCTACTAAAACATGAGTTTTGTGGAAACGTATGTAGCAATGCATTAAGTCGTTTGCGAACTTCCATCTAAAAGTGCTTCTTACTACAATATGTGTGTGTGTGTGTGTGTGTGTGTGTGTGTGTGAATTGTATATCATAAATTGCATATAGCTATATAATTTATGTAACTGTTTACGTCTGAATAACTACTTCTGTACTTGAAATTCGTAACCGAATGCGGTGACCCATGAATCAACAGATGTGATTTCGATTCTTAACCAGATATATATTATGGCTTTTATCACGTTTTAAATTTATTGTTTAAATTTCTTAAAATATTAGGGTTTTTTTTTTCTTTTTTCTTTTCTGTAAATGAAATATTGGACAGACTTTTAAAGTTATGTTTATATATGCAGATATTAATGAATGCAAAACTGGAGTACATTTCTGCTCGCAGAAATGTCGAGATGTGGAAGGAACTTACAACTGTGAATGTTACGATGGTTATCGATTGAATGACGATCGAAGAACCTGTACTAAAATGTCAGGTAGGTAGACTAATCGACTAATATTCTTTTTTTATTATTTCTTCAGGCGGGAAGCAATGGTAACCTGCCTATTGTCAAATTTAATGAATAGACCAATAGATGGGCTCACTAGAAATGTCAGTTCTACACACACACACTCACACACACACACATGTCTCTTTCCTCATCTCTCTCCTTCTCTCTAACTTTCTCTCTCTCCTTCCTTTTCTCTCTGACTCATTCTCTCTCTCTCACTTTCTTACTCTATATATGCGTCTATCTATCTATCTATCAATCTCTCTCTCTCTCTCTCTCTCTCTCTCTCTCTCTCTCTATATATATATATATATATATA
>NC_068997.1:3582997-3584668 GCF_001194135.2 Octopus bimaculoides
TATATATATATATATATATATATATATATATATATCATTGTTGTTACCAATCTTGTTGTTGTTATTGTCATATGTTCTAATTTATTATGACCGTTGCTTTTCCAGAAAACGAACTCTGTAACGCTGTCAATTGTTCCCACATCTGTTTAGTTGAGAGCACCCGTCCCGTATGTTACTGCCAAAAAGGTTTCCGATTAGCAAAGGATAAAATCACGTGTCTATGTAAGTGTTTGTCTGTTGGTTCATAGAGCTTTACACCAAAGTTCATTAGATATTAATGCACTAAACATTGCGTGCCAAAAAATGATTAATTAAAGTGAAACTCGTTATTAAGGCAAATTGCGATTCGGTGAAAAGTTATTTATTTTCAGTAAAAGCAAGGGAGGCAATTCCGACATTTAAATTAATAAAAATTAATTACAAATTGACTTGAATCATACAACAAAAATTGAGCCTGTTTTAAGGACTTTTGTATACACAGAGCGGAGAGTGTATATTTAGAGTTAATCATTGTATCATCTGTTTTAACACATATGACACATATTTACAAACACGAAACCTATTGTGCACGCAGCCATACAGTATACCAAACATACAAAATGGTTATACATACATTAGGCGCAGGTTTAGTTTGTGGTAAGAACCTTGCTTCCCAAACCGCATGGTTCTCGATTTAGTTACACTGCATGACACCTTGGGCAAGTGTCTTTTTCTATAGACTTGTGGGTGGATTTGGTAGACGGAAACTGAAAGAATCCCGTCGGATGTGCATGCGTATGTGTGTGTGAGTGTGTGCGTGCGCGCGTCTATATGCCGCTTGACAACCGGTGTTGGTGTGTTTACATCCGTGTAGCGTTAGCGGTTCGGCATAAGTGGTTGATAAAATGAGTACCAGGCTTAAGAAAAACATAAGTACTCAGGTGGATTCATTCGACTACAAATTCTTCCAGTTGTTGCCCCATCATGACCACAATCTAATAACTGAAACAAGTAGAAGATAAAAGATAAAACATAAAAGACACCTGCACGACTGTTTATAGGTATAATATATAAGTGTGTATGTGTGTGTGTATTTTATGATTTCCTTTAGACATAGTAATCCTAAATCCTGTTGTTAGAACTGATTATACATATGATTTAGTACAGTGATTCTCAGCCGGGGTCAAAATATGATTTTTGGGGTGGGAGGGGGGCATACAACAAAACAGTATTTTAAGAACCCTTGAAAAAAATTTGCTTTAAATGTCTGTATTGGTATTCTTGCAAGAAACAGCCTGGTTTCTATCTTTAATGTTCAACCTACGCAAGTTAATGTGTGTAAAACAAAATATGAATTTTGAAAGTAGTTTCTAGAAACCTATTTTTTTAAAATAGCAAATGGCTACGGTGATCCACAAAAGTAAAACAGTAATCAAAGGGGTCCATAGATAAAAAAAATGTTTGAGAACCCTTGCTTTAGTGTAAAGCATTTGCCGAGAGCAAAATGTTATATTAATTACTGAGTTATAAGGGAACAGAAATGAAGTAATCAACTTCATTAGCATACCGCTACTACAGCTATAAGAAATATTGTAATCACACAATATAGATATGCGAGTGTGTGGATATACATACATACATACATACATACATATATATATATATATATATATATATATATATATATATATA
>NC_068997.1:3584839-3585760 GCF_001194135.2 Octopus bimaculoides
ATATATATACATACCTATATAAATACTATACATATGCATACACACAACAGACACAGATATACACACATATACATATATGCACCCATATAAAAGCTATATACGTTACTACATACATGTATATACAAATACATGCGAACATGTATTTGCATATACAAACATGTATGCATTCCTACACACATACATACATAAGTTATACGTTCATGCACGTTCATACATGCAGGTGCATATACACGCACATTGGCACATGTAAGTGTTTGTCTGTTGGTTCATAGAGCTTTACACCAAAGTTCATTAGATATTAATGCACTAAACATTGCGTGCCAAAAAATGATTAATTAAAGTGAAACTCGTTATTAAGGCATTCCTACAAACCCATGTCTTTGCGGTCATGAGGCCCCTAACCACCGTGCGATAGACAAACATATAGTTTTAGTTCGTTTGAAATGATTATCTCCCTTACACCGGCGAAATTTGAACATGTGAAATAAATTCCGGGTTGAAGTTATGCTATTTTAGTTACTCAGTAAACCATGCCTTTCGTAGGAAAGGCATGGAGGGGCATGGTTATCACAGCAGGAGTTGTTGAGGGTTTTAATTATGAATGTGAAAGAATAAAATTTGATAGTCTAGACAAGGTGGAGAAATGCTGTTATGATTGTCATACACACACACACATACACATGTAAATGTGTATGTTTGTATACCAGATGTTGCGGTCGCGTGAGGCCTGGTTGGAGGCCCAAACTTCCGAGTTCTTTTCCAGAGCTTAGAAAAACTGAAAGGCCACTGCAATGTGTGTGAATCTGAGAGGGAAACGTGTTAGCTGATTCTCTTGTATTTTCTTTTACCCAAAGTCAGGAACTTTTCAGCACCATCGTGCGTGTGTGTGTGTGTGTGTGTGTGTTTGTGTTTGTGTGTGTG
>NC_068997.1:3588338-3603725 GCF_001194135.2 Octopus bimaculoides
ATATATATAAGAGAATGGGGTGGGTAAAATTTTATGTTTCCTAGCCAGCAGATCCCCGGAACTAATAATTTTAAAATCATATCTCCGGCGAGACAATTTGGAATTTTATAACAATGTAACCTTCATATGACTTAGGTATCTTCGGCCTAATGAAAAGATAGTGGAGTACCACTCGTTCAGTAATTATTACTTCCGAAGATCTGCTAGCTAGAAACATATGCAGCCAGTTTTTTATCCGCTCAATTCCCTCAATTTTTATTGTTATTTGCATTCATAGCAACCCTAATTGCTAACCGTGAAATATATATATAAAAAAAAAAAATGAACGTATCGAACATCGATATGAGAAGAGCCAAACAATTTTCTACGTCAATAAACTATTATTGACCTTGAAAGTTGTTTTTTATACCAACCACAAACTGCTTAAAGTTTACTAACCTCCTACACCTAGATCCTTGGATCTCACAATTATATATATATATATCCATATATATATATATTTGTGTGTGTGTACGTATGTATGTGTATATATTTATACATGACGGGCTTCTTCCAGTTTCCGTCTACGAAATCCACTCACAAGACTTTGGTCAAACCGGTGCTATAGTTGAAGGCCCAAGGTGCCACACAGTCGAAATGCATCTAAAACCATTATACTAATCGACACAAAATCAACAAAGTATCGAAAATAACAATAAAAAAGCACTAAAAACAAACCAACTTTCCCTCCCCTATTGGAAGAACCTCGACCTCAACACACTACCCCTAAACATTGGTTTATATATTCAGCTCCATAATATGATGTCAGTGTGAAGAATCTCATCCAAGATGAAACCATTGATCACTATGAGGCCCCAAACTGTAGAATGACTTCATATTATATATCGTAACTTGCCTGAAGATTCTGTGCACCCACAGGCGAAACTCAGTGTAGCAAGAAACTGACTCATCCAAAATAGAAATATTGTTAATCCCTACAGTAAGACGGTGAGGTAACAGAGTCGTTAGCACTCCGTGCAAAATACGTGCCAGCATTTCATCCGCTTTTAGGTTCCGAGTTCCAATTTCGCCGAGATCGACATCACCTTCTACTTTTCCAGATCGATAAAATAAGTACAAGCTGGAACACTGGGGCCGATGTAATTGACTTACTTCCTCCCCATGAAACTGCTGGCATTGTGTAAAAAATTTGAAACTATTATTAATCTCTACTGCAAAGCAGTGAGGAGGCAGAATCGTTTGCACATCGACTTTTCACCATTTTTCTGGCATGTCAACATCACGTACACGAACAGATGGGAGGGGAATTGTACTACCAGCCCATGAGTATGTGTGTGCGTATATATACATATATACACATTAGAATACAAAGGATGGAGAATTACACATTCTTTAAAGAAAGAAGAGTGTATAATTCTCCATTCATTGCCTTTTTTCTCCTAAACTGTGACCTTGTACAAAATTTATTTAATGTTTAAACCTTGTCTTTGCAAACCGGACAAACAGCGAAAAGTAACTTTACAGCCGACATGAATTACAATGGCTTTCACAGGACGATTTAGTTAGCCAAGTTTGATCTCAGCGGTGTGCTTACAAAGTATTCGCTTGCATCTTTAATCTCTTTTTCCCCATTGTTTTATATATCAACTATCAAACTATCAACTATATTAATTTTTCACATATCAATCAATTAATCATCTGAAATTACCTGTGTGTGTGTGTATGTGATATAATTTATATATTTTATATCTTTAAATATTCTAATTGCTTTGATTTTCTTTCAGAATTCATACTTAAAAAGAAATCGCCATAAACTTCTTTAAGACGCGTTCTCATTAATTATTCAATCTTTTTCTCCACTCTTTTGCGACGACCAAATAAACTACTGTCCTCTATATACCTTTGGCCACACCTCCCTCGCCATTATATATAACAAAACCCACCGACAGAAAAGAGGCATAAGACACACTGGAAATAAGCAATTTAGATAAGGCTACCTCTAACATATTTATGGAAGTAGTGAGCTGATGAGAAAGCATCTGGATGGATACTTCACCTGCAAGAGACAGTAGGCGGATCTACCAGGAATGATTGGTTCAAATTTTGGCCCAACGAGAACAATTTTAAGGGAGGGGGTTAATCGATTACATCGATGCCAGTGCTCGACTGATACTTATTTTATCGACCCGAAAGGATGAAAGGTAAAGCTGATCTCGGTAGTATTTGAACTCAGAACATAAAGAGATAGAAGAAATGCTGCCAAGCATTTTGCCCGGCGTACTAACGATTCTGCTAGCTCACCACCTTATCTACAGAGCCAGGAGTTTTTGAGGGTAAGGGAAATACGATTACATCGACCCCAGTACTTGATTGTTGCTTATTTTATCGACTCTGAAAGGATGAAAAGTAAAGTCGACCTTGGCGGAATTTGAGCACAGAACGTAAAAACGGATGAAAAACTGCTAAGCATTCTGTCCGGCATGCTAATGATTCTGCCAGCTTACCGCCTTAGATCTACCAGAAATAATCCTTTCTACGACAAGCACCAGGCATGGAATTTTGTGGGAGGAGACCAGTCGATTACACATCGACCCCAGTGCTCAACTGATACATATTTTATCGATCTCGAAAGGCTGAAAGGCAAAGTCGACTTCGGCGGAATTTGAACTCAGAACGGAAAGACGAATCAAATTTCTGTTAAGTATTTTGTCTTGGATGCTAATAATTCTGCCTGTTCACTGCCTTAAATCTACCAAAAATAATACGTGTCAAAACGAGTTGGCGCGCTTAACTGCAAGACATAGCAGTCAAATCTAATCATATCTCGATGTCTTTAAAAAGAAGGCGACATTGAATAATGAGGGTTCTGAGTTTTCCAACACAAATACAATACACGAGACAGTCACGGCTGGAATATCTTTTCTTATAGATCTGGTTAAATGGTGCTGACCTGGGGTTAAACACCAACGTCACAGCCAACAACAGCAACAAAGAGAGGGATGGGTTTGTAATTTATGGTCGACTTTATAGACTATTTTATGGCTCTTTCTGGAGGCGATAAAAATGAATAGCAGTCGGCTATTAATGCTGCTGCTGCTGTTGGTGTTGTTGTTGTTGCTATTGTTGCTGCCGGTGCCGTTGTTGTTGTTGTTGTTGTTGCTTGCTGCCGCCGCTGCTATGTCTCGATGGAAGTTGGTGGTGCCTGACTAGAAGTTGTTTAACCTGAAATGCGCCAGCTGGGTAAACCATGACAATCACATTTAATTTTCAGATAGTATATCTATGTAATACATTATGGAACACTTCTTATATATGAGATGGAATTGTGTACATTTAGCACGATTTAGCTACTATTTCTAGCAAATCAAGTACAGTAATTTGTTCCCGGGGGTAGCTCGTAAAATGAAAACTTGTAAAGCAAAGTAATAATTTCCCATAGTAGCAAATGTTATAAATTGTAATTCGTTCCCAGAAAAATATTGTGCTTGCAAAATTTATGATACTAGTAAATAAATGGCAACAAAACAACAGTAGAATGTAAAGAATGTTTTATGTAAAGTAAAAAGAATGTCAAGATCATTTATGATGAAAAAATAGTATTATTATAATCGTTTTCTGAATCACTTTCATTTGCACTACACTCGTGCGTACCATCACTTGTAGACGCAATCACCTATTCACAAGCACCCGTAGACAGATTTGTAAGCTTCTTTAAAAATAAAATCTCGAATTGCTTGTTTAGAAGAAACATTTTTTTCGCGCTCTATAAATTTCTCGGTAACACTCAGAAGCATTTGTTATGGTAGTAGAAACTTATGCACTTACGTCAACATTTGAATCTTGTGCTTGAAAAATAAAACTCGTAAACCCTGTGTCTCGTAAAGCGGGCCCTCGTAAAGTGAGGTATTACTGTAATTACTTACTGCTTCTTTCGATGCCTACAAATTGCTTTCATTTCTGCATTAGGTACATTGAATAAAATTGCTGTGTCACTCTCCAGGCTATACGTAAAGAAGGTTTTGAATGTTCGATATTAAAAAGTAGTGAAAGCGGAAAAATAAAAATTAGATTATACATTTCTGAGCGTTACTAAATAAAACAGGGAGTTTATGGCGTTGAATTGCATGAACAGACCATAGAGTATAATGTATCACCACTGATAGCCTTCACTGAGGCCAAACTGTGACCTTGATGAACTTAATTACAAAGGCGACAGTAAGTGGATAAAAATAGAGACCTCTCCATCCCAGTTTTTTTAGTTCAAGCAGCCTATCCCCTCAATTAGTTAGAACTACCATGGTCTCTGTAATAAGTTTATATGAAAATATCACGCATGACCTGTCGCTTTATCAGCAATGACTTCGATTTTAATATAGCACAGGAAATGAATAAAACTCTACGTACTCTCTTAACAAATCCCACAAACATTCTATGAAGAGCTGGCAACCCAACTTGTAATAAAAATAATCCGCCCTACACAATTTTACCACTAGTGTAGGTCACTCTCGCCTATTTTAGTATAAACAACATTAACAGATGATACATGATATTACTATAAGGAAGTTTGATGGCAAGACAAAGAGAGCATTCATAAATTACATGTGAACTTTGCATTTCGGTTTTGGGGACTCATTAAAATAAGAAAAATAAAATGGACGCAGATATGACTGTATTATGTTAAGAATTCTGCTTCGAAAGCATGAACTTTAGTGTTCGATCTCACAATAATCATAGCTTTGGGTCGACTAGAACCTTGAGTATGAAATTTTATCGGCAAATTTAACATGTTGCAAAGGGAGATCCTGTTTTTAAGGTACCTTTCGTAGACTTAATCTGTCATCCAGTTCAACCCCGCCGTTGGATACTTTTAGTAGAGCGCATGGTTCAATGGCTAGAGTGTTAGGCATATGATCGTTAGGTCGTGGTTTCGATTCTTAGACCGGGTAGCATATCTCCTTGCGTAAAGCACTTTATTTCACGTTGCCCCACTTTTCTCAGCTGTAAACGAGCAGCAGCCGGCTGTTAGTGCGGCCCTCTCCACTGTTACTGCGGTCACATTCTCCATATTCCAGAGCTGTCACATACTCCATTTTGTAGAACTTTCACATTCTCCATATTCCAGAGGGTCAAGGATGAGGGGCATAAAGAATATTTATATCTGCTCACGACTACATAGGCATCTAAATAATTAGCGAAAGCAAGGTACAAATTGCCAAGTGATATTCACTTGCAAGTGACGACTAAGTTTTTGTTATATATGTATATATTAGTCACATGTTATGATCATTAACTGCCCTATACTTTAATTATATTGATTATGTGTTATTTCTCCCCATTTCATAAGGATATTTTCAACGCTGCACATATCCCCCTCCAGATATATGTGACGTTAACTTGAGATAATTATTAAATATGTCTGTGTTGCCAGGGTTTAATTTGAATTTTATCCTGCAAATGATACAACCTGATAACAAAATCTCATTAATTAACTAATTTTCACATTTCACTGTCTTATTTCCAGATGTTGACCCTTGTAAAACGGCCAACTGCTCGCAATATTGTCAAGCAGGAAACGATGGTAACTTTAAGTGTTCGTGTGATCCAGGTTTTAAGCTCGATCAAACTGGTTTGATCTGCACCAGTAAGTATACTAATACAGCGCTATAAATTACACATCTTATTAGAAACGTAAACTCATCTTCCGATGGCTGTGCCGTTCCTTTTTGCAAGGGAGACAGAAGACTTGCCAGAAAATTTTATGTTTCCAATTTCCTTCGTTTTTTTTTATAAGTAACGAGGTTTTGTTATTTATCTGCGTTTTCTTTTCTTTTCTGTTTTTAAAGCCTTCTTAAGGTATCCATTATTGTTATATCTGTTATCAGTCCCGCATTTATGCATATCTATATTTCCCAATCTTATATTTGTAGAATGTTTTACTTTTTATTAGAGATACATTATTTTGGCTGGGATTGATCTGTCGACGAGGAGACATTTTCATTCCAGTTGCTTCTCGATAACAATATCTAGTCGATTAGCCTTGGTCTTCCTGTTTGTTACATACCCTACATAAAACGTGCCTTTATTATTCCCGGGGACATTACAACTAAGTCACTTCTTTTTTGTCGGTATCATAACTTACAACAGGCAATGTAAGTCCCAACTCTGTTATATTCCGATATATTCTTTCTTGGCTAAGACTGGAAAACCATACACTGGAATATGTTTTGTTCCTTCACAATTTCTAAATATTTTGCAGTTACTTAATATATTCTATTTAGGAACTTTCGTGGCTTCTTGCAAGACCAGTTTGATCATGTGCCGCTGCAGATTGGTAGAATCGTAAGAGCATAAGAAACATTGCTTTCCGGTATTTTTTCCAGCTCTCAACATTCTGAATTCAAAATCCGACCAAAGTCAGTTTCCCACCGGATTCAATAAACAATCTAGTACTGAGAGTTGATGGTATCAACTAAATCCTACCCTTGACAATTACTGGCCTGTAGCCAGAATTTGAAACAATTATTATTTTTTATTTTTGTGCTAAGGTAAGGCGGCAAGCTGGTAGAATCATTACTGCACCGTGAAAAATGCTTAGCGGCATTTTTTTCCGTCCTTACGTTCTGTGTTCATATTCTGCCGAGATTGACTTCCCTTTTCATCTTTTCGGGGTTGATAAAAGAATTTCCAGTTGACCAGTCGATGTAATTGACTTACCTGCTTCTCTGAATTGCTGGCCTGGTGCCAAAATTTGAAATCAATATTTGTACTAAGGCGGCGAGCCAGCAGAATTGTTAGTATGCCGGACGAAATACCGCTAGTTCCAAGTACAATTTTCTCCGATTTTGCATCTCATATTTTCGGGTTCGACAAAATAAGTATCAGTTGGGCAACGGGGGTGATGTAATGGACTAGCCCTCTTACCAAATTCCATGCCTTGTACCTATAATAGAAAGGGTTATTATTACACACACACACACACACAAATATAGTAATAAGAACTTTTGATGAAAATTCGTAACACCTTTAATGCATACGTACGTTTCTCCATTCCTCATGCTTTAATTGTTGTATTCTCCATCTAAGGGATATGAATATGATTTGCAAGATCCATGGATTCTAAGGGGGAATATTAATACACGTGTTCGTTTCCTCAGGCAAAAATTATATATATCTTCATAACTTCTTCACTACAGAATGCGACGGATACCATTACGGCGAAGATTGTGAGTATTCTTGTGATTGTAAGATGGGCTCATGTCATTATGTATACGGTTGTAGCTGTGACCCAGGGTGGAGCGGAGATAAATGTGACCAGAACATTGATGAGTGTAGTATCGGCGAGTATGTATGCAACGCCGGTCAGACGTGCCAGGACACATTAGGAAATTACACCTGTGTCTGTGGAAAAGGTTACTGGAATAACAACGGCACCTGTCAAAGTAAGTATTCTATCTATACATTGCTTTAGTTGTTATTGATGTGTGTTGACCATTCTACTGGTCATTTCTAACCCTAGCAGATATATCAATAACGGCGTTTAAACCATGTCCCTTCCGATTTTTATTTCAGGCATAATGTATCCAGGACTACATTATTCAATATGTTCAAGGCATTTTTTTTTAAAGATATTCAATTCGAAGGGAAATTTGTTGCTATTTCTAGCAAGTTTTGCAACCAAATAGTGACTCTGTTTTGTTCGTTCTTTACCTTACTTCTCGTTGTTGTTGCTGCCTGCGTAGAAGTAATCGTCAGTGTAACCACTGCTGTTTTATCAGTTCTGATTCAGTACAACTAAGATAAAGAATATTGAACCAACAAACATTTTAAAGTAGGGAGGCGTCGTTTCAGAGTGATTTAACTGAGGTTTTTTTCTAGCAAACAGATCAACCATGTAGAGTTTCTATCTTTATTTGCAGGAATAGATATATTTAAGTGTAGCCTTTTAAATTCTGAATTTAGCTCCTGGGGAGGTCAATTTTACTTTTCACTTTTTTTCAGGCCAGCGAATTAAAATACCAGTGAAAAACTGAGGCAGATACGATCATCAGTAATCTTGCCCAAAATGTATGACTAAGTTCATGTAACAATTTCATTTGCACGTAACATTTACTCGGCGTACCTGTGTAGTCTGAAATTAGCTTCCCAGCCACATGATTCCGGTCTCAGTCTTATCGCGTGGCACATTGGACAAGTGTCTTTTATCATAACCTTGGGCCGAACGAAGCCTTGTGAGTGGATTTGGTAGACGGAAATTGAAAGGAACCACTCAGAAGTCTTTGGTGGGCTCGAGGCTATAATATCAGACACTTGCTCAAAGTGCTAGGTAGTGAGACTGAACCCGGAACCATGTTGTTGGGAAGCAAGCTTCTTATCACCCAACCACACACCAGAGTATGCTTGATTGAACAAGTGCTATGTGATTGACCCCTTCAGTCGTTTGTTATCGGCCATATATTTAATAATGCTTGCAATTTCCTTCGGCTATCCTAGCATACCGAATGACGTCAAATAAACTATACAGTTGAGAGATCGAGACCTCCAAGTAACCGACGTTAATCGAATTGAATAAGCAACACCCACATTGAAGCGAATATCTAATCATGTATGACAATAACCACAGTTACCAACTCCCAACTTTTATGCTGTCAACGCTGATATGACGTACACAAAGAGGCCTATGCTTATGAGCGCGTGCGTTAATACACATCCATCACAGTTTTGACTGTGCAGTCTTCATTAAACATATCCATGTGTATGTATATTGAACAGGCATAAATGCACGTTGAGTGTGTGTGTCGCGCGCGCGTGTATATCCATCTGTTTACAGATTAATGTGTGTATATAAATATGTATGCATGCATTGATAGATAGTTAGACAGATTTTTGAAACATGTACATACACACGTTCATACATTCATAAGCATATACATACACTCATACATAAATATCCATACATTAATGCATGCATACGTAAGAACACAGATACAAACGCAGATACGTACATACATACATACATACATACATACATACCTGCATACATACATACAAACACATTTATAAATACACATATTTATACGTACACATACATATATACATACACACATAAATACATACTCGCATGCATTTTCATACATACATTTATACGTATATACATACAAACGCATATACACTCTTAAATATATTTATACGTACGTATATACTCGCATATACATAAACTCTTATATATATTTATACGTACATACATACATGCATGCATATGCAGATACATAAACTCGTACATAAACATCCATATAGTTATACGTACACACATACGCCGTACGTACATACATGCATACATACATACACTGATACATGCAAGACTGCTTAGAAACACATTAGCACATGAAAGAGTGAGCGTGTATGTATGCGTGTGGGGGTATCCGTTTTGTATTTGCTTACCAGTAATTAGTTCTTAGTTTCTATGTGTCTCTTGCATCAAAATGAAAGCTATTTATCATATTCCTTATATCTAAATTAAATTTGTTACATAACATTACATGTTTCCTGACCTAGACATGCTGCTTAGCAAACACTTTTCTGTCAACGAGAGACTAGATTTTCTAAATATTTATGAAGATTCCTAGCAATATCCTCACTTAAATCGTCCCGTCTCCCGTGCATGCCTCAACTTGACAAACATCAAATATGTTTGACAGTCCAGCTGATAACGATTTGCTTTATTATAAGTGAAATAAAAGACCATTTGTTTGGAAACAATTAGAGAGGGAGGTGGTGGTTAGTATGAGAGAGTGCGACTTGAAAATTCGTAGACTTAAGTGGGGCGGCTTCGGTTGTCATCTTTTATTTTTGTTAGCAGCAACGAAGCGAGCTCTTGGCAACTGTGGACGTACGTGTTAGTGTGTGTGTGCGTGCGAGCGTGTAAAGTTCTGTTCAGAAGTACTTTTACTGGTTTCAACATTTGGATTGCGGCCATAGTGGCGTACTTCCGATAGATTTTTGTCAATCATATCGATCTCAGCACTGTTTTAACGTCTGCTCTAACTTAGTTGCTAAGTAAGGAGACTATGAACACACATGTACACACACACACACACACACACACACACACACACACACACACACACACACACACACACACACACACACACACACACACACACACACACACACACACACACACACACACACTCACACGTTCATTTTCCATCAACTAAATCACATTCACAAGACTAGAGTAGGAAAGAAACACTTGTCCAGAGTACTACACGAGGATAATAAAACAAATCTCAACTCCACAAATGGATCCTTATGATATTTGGATCTTAGATCCAATGCATAAGGGCGAGTATAATGCAGTATGTTTGGTTTTAATTTGAAGTGGCTAAAGGGGGAAGAACCCTCCATGGAAATTCATAAATTTTCTATGTAGATGAAATTTCAACCATAGGTAATTGACACACATCAAGAAGTATTCCCAAAATTTCCGCTTCTCATGAGGATTCTAATATCCCCTAATGGGGAGCCTTAACTCCCAAATTTTTGTCCTTTTTTAATGATCCTAAACTAGATCAAAAGTACTGAATTGATCATTATGAAATTTGGAAATTATATTCTATGCATAAGGATAGATGTAATGCAGTATATCTTTGAAAGTGAGGGGCATAAATGAGGCCATAAATCCCATGAAAATTCATTTATTCTTGCTGTTGATGAAATTTTAACCATAGATATTAGACATAAATGAAGTAATATTTCTAAAATTTAAACCTTTTATAAGTTAGTAAGACCCCTTAAAGGGGGCTTACCCCAACAATTTAGTCATTTTTCCTAAGCCAAGACGAATACAATCGTACTCTTGGAAGATGTAGAGACACCCGAGCATACAAGATGAGTGTCATTTGTAATTCGATGGTACAACACTATAACAGTTTGCTTTCAGATATACTTAGATTGTGACTTCTGCAATGTGGTGCATAAATTGTCAAGTAAAGCAGAGGCATCTTTGCCTCCACTGATTCAGTTGAAAAGTGTTATTTTGAGTAAAGTTATTTGGTTGCAGACTTCCTTTGAGTCTTTTTATTATCACTGGGTCAGAGATAGTCCCCAGATAGTAACATTGATTTCAAGGCCTTCCCAGATAAGTGACTGGTTTTTCAAAGAGATTTGTAGATAGCAAATTTATTTTCTACAGTTACCTATCGGCATAGTGATCATTGGCAAACTCCAGAGGTGACACTTTCATTTCCCCTTAGCCCTCAATTCACACAGGTGTTAATGTTTACTTCAGATGGGTCACGCCCTTCCAATTGCTTTAGATCCGTAATGCATCTTACGGTTGTGCTCGTCACCTGTATGATGAGGAATCCTACACTGGGGAGTAGTAACGACGAGGGTAGGGTAGCTAACTGCTTACTGTGATCATTCGTCTCTTTTTTTCCTGTAGATTTGTTCTCTTTTAAAAGTCCAGTGAAATTCATACATTTCCGATTTCAAAGAAATTTGAACAATAGGCCAAGAACAAAAAAACTCAAGTTAAAAAAGATTCTCAACAATTCAACTTTTCTGGTTGACTTTAAGAACCCCACGACCACCACCACCACAATAGTGGCCTTAACTCCCACATTTTAGAGCTCCATGTGCTCTATTTTTCATGAGCAAAAACCTTTGAATAGGTTTCATAAGATTTGGATTTTGGAATCTGGCCATAATGATGAGTAGTATGGGATGAATATGTCATGATTATAATTTTTGTTAGGGTGTGTAAAGAGGGAAAGGACCCTCATTAAAATTCTTCATCTGCAATTTTGATGAAATTCGATTCATAGCTATTCAAGTTCATTAGTGAAAATATAAAAGAAAAGTCTAATTCTACATTTCCATGTGACACGAGCAAAAGCCCGGTATCTCTGCTAGTATATAAATAAAGAGAAAGAAAGGAAAAACATTTTTTAAAAAGACTAAAATAATTAAATATGTCGAGAGCATATTTTCGGAAGTCGGTCGATGGAAGATTTATAGACAAAACCTATTTCATAGCCACTTGTCTGGACAACATCTCAGACTATAATTCACACTACAGTGATACTAGTGAGTTTTAACAAATATAAAACACCATACGTTTCTATATATATACATACATATCTTTGTATTTTTTAGTGTAATATGTATCTTTAGGTTATGAAAGTCAAATTATTTAAATAACATTTTTCTCTTTTTTTTATTTTCTCAGACATTGACGAATGTAAAGATGGCTCATTGAACTCGTGTTCTCAGACCTGTACAGATACTGAAGGCAGTTTCGAGTGTGGTTGTCACAATGGATTTACTAAAATTAATGACACTTGTATAGGTATGTATTCCTTTTGAATATATTCCATTATCAGAGCAGGATTCAGGCTTGGTGAGACCCTCTTCAATGGCATTGCACAGAATTAACAATTTAACTGAAATAATATAGGGTAAATTCTCTACTGATCAACAAATGAGTTTCGTAATATTTTCTATTATATAGCATACATATAATATGAGGCTTCCTTTTCGATACCAAGAAAACTGTAAACGTATATGAAGTATATGACTGATATACTAAAAAAATAACTGAATGTTACATATCTACCCAATGGGAATGAATATTATAGAGATGTAGAATATTATAGACATATACATAAAGACTGTGGAGGCGCAATGGCCTAGTGGTTAGGGCAGCGGACCCGCGGTCATAGGATCGCGGTTTCGATTCCCAGACCGGGCGTTGTGAGTGTTTATTGAGTGAAAACACCTGAGGCTCTGGCAGGGATGGTGGCGAAACCTGCTGTACTCTTTCACCACAACTTTCTTTCACTCTTTCTTCCTGTTTCTGTTGTGCCTGTAATGCAAAAGGGTCAGCCTTGTCACACTGTGTCACGCTGAATATCCCCGAGAACTACGTTAAGGGTACACGTGTCTGTGGAATACTCAGTCACTTGCACGTTAATTTCACAAGCAGGCTGTTCCCTTGATCGGATCAACTGGAACCCTCAACGTCATAAGCAACGGAGTGCCAACATAGATAAAGACTAAGAATGACAAATACATGAACACCGAGTTCTACATACTTATCGAAGATGTACACATACGCATGTATGTATGTGTGTGTGTGTGTGTGTGTGTGTCCGTGTGTGTAGTACATGTACTTGGCAGTGAATTGATAAAGATACCGATGGAATGTACGTGTAAGTTTGAGGGTGCTTACAAGGAACTTGTACGGGTATAAGAATGAACATACCAATTATGATAGCGCCAAATGCAAGTGGATATGCATGGTATGAACTGAAGATGCAGGATGTGCATGCTCTCATGTAAGTGAACTTGTAGAAAGTACTATGTACACAGTTACACATACGCATATGATTTTACGTTCCTACATAAAATGCGTTCTCGAGAAGTGATTAAGTTAATTAACTACGAGAATTGATCGTTGCAAGTGAAAACTGTAACTGAGTTGATAAGAACTTAAGTTGTGCTGTTGTCATTAGCAAGTACAGGAAATTTCACCATAACCTACATAATATCACTTACAATCTAAGTAATTTACCCTGTTTCTTATGTAATTTCACCTACATTCGATTAAATTGCAAGTAGGGGAGCGAATCCCTACCATCTTCTTATGACGGGACCAGTACACCAGTCCTGGTTTCGGGCTATTTCTGCCATTCCTCAGTACTAGACACGTCGTCTACTAGAGATGATAGCAGCTCGCTTCTGCACGCAATATATTTATTTCATGCGAGCACGCAGTCGCTGATTTGGCAACAAGCAAAAATGCAATTTTATCGGATGCAGCTGTGCATCGTTAATCAGCTAGAAGAAATGACCTCTTGGAGTTAAAAAAATTTCCCGTAGTGTCCGTTCGAACGGACAGCTATGTTAAAGTGGCTGCGAATATTACTTGTCAGTACATCTACTGCGTTGAACTCTTAGAGAGATTTTAAAACTAGCGCAAAATCAGCGACTGTGAGGAGTTTACTTGAAATGTTATATATATTGCTTGCAGAAGCGAACTGCTATCATTTCCGGCAGACGAGGTGTCCAGTACTGAGGAGTGGCAGAAATAGCCCGAAACCAGGACTGGTCTACTAGCCCCGTCGCAAGGAGGTAGTAGAAGTTCGCTTCCCGGCTCGCAATTTTATCGGATGCATCGTTAACCAGCTAGAAGAGATGTCCTCTTGGTATTATGAAATTGCAGTAGAGTCCACCCGAACAGACAGCCATGTTAAAGTGGTTACGAATATTGCTTAATATAATTTCACCCATCGCCTATATAATTTGACGCTCATCTGTATTCTATAACACACACTGCAATAATTTTGCGGAGCACTGAAGTACGCCGTTCTGCCGAACTAGACAGATTTAAATGTTTAAGAGTAATGTAACCCAGTCTGTGATAACAGCAAATAATAAGAACCCATGAATGAATAAGCTTCTTTAATGCAATGAAGGAACCGCAAGGCGGTCAATGTGCTAGAAACAGCAACCGGTCTCCCTTGAATCACGCCCTACAGACTCATAAATCACAAAAGGAACACGTTAGAGACTCATGTCGGAGACATAATATCTGAGCAAAAGTGTTGGGATGGTTACTATTTAACCATAGTTCTACTCGATCAAAACTAGCCTGGGGCTATACAACACCAACGACAACGATAAACATCAATAATTCTATGTTCTGAATAAGAGAAATACCAGAAATATAATCAGATGAGTCACATTCGCATTGTTGAATTGAACCTGCGGCTCTGCTTTTAAAATAGAAATATCATTTGATAACATTTTTGTTAACTTGGCATTTGCTGCTCTTTTCGCATTATTTCTTTTTTTTTTTTTTCTATTTTCTGAAAGAATTAAAGTATCAATTTACCAGCATCGATTTCTCCATTCTTATTCCCTGCCCTCGCCTACCTTTCCTAAACAAAGGTTACCAACAATATCTACAGTCAGCACAGCTACTCAAAAGCATTCGATTTTCTTATTCCCAAAGAACCAATTTTAGCCGGAATCAAAACGACATGAAGGAAGAAGACCAATATTGTCAGCAAGCATCAACTCATAGAATCAACAAATAAAATTCCTCCCCTTGAGACAACAATAGAAAAATAAAGGAATAATCCGAAGACTTTGAATCATTCTTACTTAGTCTTATATGTTTGCTTCAATATCTAATCTATCTATATCTATCTGCTGTTATCTATGTTTCTTTCTCTCACTCTCAATGTATGTGTGTATATGTGTGTGCATATGTATGTGTATACATATATATGTATGTATGTATGTATGTATATATGCATGCATTGTATATATATATATATATATAAATATATATATATATATAAATACATATATATATATATA
>NC_068997.1:3603940-3612243 GCF_001194135.2 Octopus bimaculoides
ATATATATATATATATATATATATATAAACACAACCATATAATAGTATGTATCTGTTTGCATGTCTGTGCATATAAATATGTGAGTGTGTGTGTGTGTGTGTGCATATGTGTGTGTCATTAGATAGATAGATAGATAGATAGATAGATAGATAGATAGATAGATAGATAGATAGATATTGTAGTTTTAAGCTCATCAAATAGCATTTTAACATTTTACATTGTTGTTACTACACACCACTAACTTGGCATTATCTGTGGTTGATTGTTGTAGAATTTTCTTGGACAAGTGGTATTGAATCTTTGGTCAATCCAACTGTATTGAATCGTTTTTTTACTGGAGGCTTTCAGTAGAGCGGAGCAAACAGATCTTTTGCAAAAGAATCTTTTCAAAGTATTTTAAAAGCTACATTGTGTGTTGTTGATCTCGAGGAAACCTCACATTTTATACTCAAATATTTATTTTCAAAAGCATCCACCTGATACTTCTTTCATGTTTTATTTTACGGATAACAGAACTTTGGAATAATGGTTTCTCTCTGTTGCACCAACCTGACCTTTGTCTAGTTGACCTTTCATGCGGTACAAACCAAATGATTGATTGATTAATTGATGTATGAGATAAATCACAATAACTAACACTGTCATGTCAATTCTCTACATCGTCGCTCGACCTGCGAGAAATACCCGTCTAATCTCCTTAAAACCACTTCATAAAAGTGCAGCAATACATTTTGTAAATGTATTCGAAGGTACACTAGGGCTGAAGATGAAACAAGTTGCTCATAGCTAAAAATCGTTTCATCATAAATCTGTTTAAAGCAGAATGATATTTGAAACGGGAAGGGGTGGATGAGGACTAAGAGAACGATTTCGGGAATAAATTAAAACAAATCAGAATCTTTTGCATTCTATTCTATACTTTCGTATACTATTCTATACCCTAACTCCAACCGTAACCCTAACCCTAGTTCCCTTGTACAATAAGGGAACATGGTTTAAGTGAAAATGGAAGCCTGATCTCGTGCCCCATTCTTCTGTAACTCCGCACCAAAGTACAGCAGGTCTAAGAGCAAATTTGTATTGAAATCGTTCGATGGAAGATTTATGTGGACTCTGTCGTGACCAACTCCGAAGAAAGAGGAAATAACCAGTTCATCGTTATTATATTCTTAGTAATGGCATGTACACCACCACATCCTCTTGGCTCATATCCCTTTAGTATTGTATCTTGTGCTACTACTTACCAGCGACGAAGTAGGCCGTCGGTTTGAGTGACTTGTGGTTTTTTTCTCCCACTGATCCACTTTGCTTTATATGTTACTGTGGCGGGGAAGAAATACAGTACCACTCCAGGACGATGGAATGGCACTGTATTGTTAGATAAACATATGAGATGCCTTCTCGTATTTGTTCCGGGTTTTCGCATATCGACAGCAAGTATGTGTCTCAAACATAGGCTGAGTTAAGCGACTTTTCTGCTTGCATAATACATGCATAAATTTATTCATCTATTCACACGCATATTATTTTCATAATTTTGTTTCAAAACAGGCAGTTAACATTACCGAACAGTTTGATGCTGAAAAAGAAAAACCTTCTAAAAGTGGACAGGTAAATTAGCAATCATCAGACATGCTAAGGATTGCTAATTTAACTCTCGACTTTTAGAAAGTTTTTTCTTTGTCAGCATGAAACTCTTCGGTAACATTAATTGGCTGTTGTGAGATTATAATATCGTTGCTAGTATTTATGCTGCATCTAAATTACTAATATCGTGTTGGTTACCAATTGCAGTATTTGCATTGCTTCTGTGGAGGAGCGTAGGCTCGAAACATCAAAGACTTTTCAATTCTTCCCGGGCGTTAAAATGATATACCTGCTTGTTGCTCCCTCACTTGTCTTTTGTTTTCTATTAGTATTTGTGTCAGTTGCCAATGCGTCAGTCTCTAAATCGATTACCACTGTGTATTGTCCGTGTGTGCGTGAGTGCGTGCCTGCTTCCGAGTGTGTGTGTGTGTGTGTGTGTGTGTGTGTGTGTGTGTGTGTGTGTGTGTGTGTGTGTGTGTGTGTGTAAGTACATATGATTTTACGTTTTGTTCACGCTCAGCTGCCACTATTATTCTCAGAAATGTCTAAGACAACCAATTCTTATATTTTCTTCACATGTAAAAGACATTGATGAGTGTAAACCGGAGGCAAACAACTGCAACCAAATTTGCCGAAACAACCAAGGTTCTTATGAATGTTTCTGTGAAAGATTTTATTCCCGGCTTCCCGATGGCAAAACTTGCATCCAAGGTAAACCATTCTTTTGATATATAACCATTCTTTCTTTGCTCAAAAAGTGTTGTGTATATTTCATTGAACGAGTAGTTCAATAGATCTAATGAAGTAGCTTGATTAATTCAGGATACTATTATAACATACTTAATCATATACAGACATGCATAGCCATACACATACACGTGAGAAACCGTTTATACCGGCACATTTTTTTATCACTCCGTTTCTTTTTTCGTCCTCCATTTTTCCCCTCTTATCCCTTTATGTGAAAGAGCATAGGCTCGAAACGTGAGAGACTTTTCCATTCCTCCCCAGCGTTAAACGAATATACCTGCCTGTTATTCCCTTTCTTGTCTTTGTCTTTTGTTTTCTGTACATTTGAACCATATATACATGCACACATACTTGTGTCTATCTATCTATCTATCTATCTATCTATCTATCTATCTATCTATCTGTATATGTATATATATATATATATATATGTGTGTGTATGTGTATATATATATATATATATATATATATATATATATATATATATATATACATACATACATACACACATACACACGCGCGCACGCACACACACATATAAATACAGACAGACAGACAGACACACACACAGATAGATAGTTAGGTACATAGATAGATAGATAAATAGATAGATAGATAGATAGATAGATAGATAGATAGATAGATAGATATAGAAATACTTGCATACATTCAAACATATATGTGCATATGCATTCACAATATAATGTAATTGCTTCTAATTTAGACACAAGGCCAGCAATCTTTTGAGCAGGAGTTGCTGATAACATCAGTCCCTATCATTTGTCTCCTATTTTATTTTATCAACCTTGGAGAGATGAAAGGAAAAGTTCACCTAGTTGGGATTTGAACTACGATAAATATCCGGAAGAAAAAGTGCAAGGCATCTTTTCAAGCAAATCTGTTAATCCAGTACCCTTGTTTTGAATGATAAAATAATAACACACACACACACACACACACACATTTTTAAATGTTTCATAGTGGAACAGAGACATCAATACGATATAAGTAGATAACAATAATGAAATTTAAGATGATGTGTATTCACAGCATACTCGACTAATTCGGAAAACGAGACGTTGAGACACCACGTTGTTTCGATCTCGTTGCGTATTTTTTTTTTTTTTTTTCAAGCAAAGCTACTACCAAATCAATGAGTCCAAACAAGATCGGTGGCTCACGTTTATAGAATTCAGCAACTTAATTATTTGCTGATGCGTGCTGATGTCTGCGAAACTGATAATTAATTATGCGCATTACCGTATTGAAATAATTAAGTGGAAAAGACAAGGAAAGATACAAGAGATACTCTACACGTCACTTGATCAGCTACTTATAACAGTTAAATCTCCATTAAATCACATCCTATTTTTGTTTTTAATAAGGTAGTATGTTTGGGAGGAAAAAAGATAGGATAATCTCACGGCTGTGATCCATTTGATCACAGGTCTGCCGGATCGGCACTGACCCGCGATTAGATAACAGTAATATGTTTAACAGGCATTTGTGAAAAATAATTTGAGAAAACGAGCCAGATAACTTATATAAACACATGTGCGTGTATGTATGTAACCATGTGTATGTGTGTATGCATATGCACATATATCTGCATATATGCATACGCATTCATTCTTACATACATACATACATACATACATAATGACTTAACCTCAAGACTATAACTTTTGGCATCAATTACATCTGTACAAATGTATGCATATGTATATGTAAGTATATGTATATTTGCATATACCTATACACACATACACATACTTATACATATCACGTCCATTTCATTTCATAATGATTTCTTAATTAAAGTCAAAAGACTGAACTGAATAAAAATAATGAGTTAATATATACATTAAGTTATATTTACGTAAATGAATAAACCATATAACGTAATTAAAATGACAGAATAGACTAATTAATTGCGAATTAATCTAAATAGATTAACCCAACTACCAAAGCACACACGCATACTCGCACAAACATAAACACGCAAACACAAATATTGTCTCTCACTCGGACACACGCCAACTAACTGCACATGCACTACACAGCACACGCGGCCGCACACACACGTTTACTACATGAATGAAGTAACCTTGATTATAACTGCAAGACAGTGGGCAGGAAATTATCGGCTAATTGTATGATTGTTTAGTTGAGGGTATCAAATGGACGCGATGTATTTGGTCGAGTGCAACGGAGAAGATCCAATGTGCGAAAAGAGTAGATTTCGATTCCCGCTAGAAACAACGCTCATTTTACATGCATTCTTTAAATGTGTTTGTTAATCATTTTGTCCAATGATTTTCAACCAGGGTTCACACGACCCTTGGGGGATTATATAAAATGTTGTTGTTAAAGTTATGTGCAATTCATTGGTTATACTTCTACAATGCACAAAATATTTTAACAATTGTTTTTTATACAATTCCTAATAATACCTTCTTTATAATATAAACAATTGTGTTTCCAACAAAGAACTGCGTGCGCATACGCATCAGCCTACAGTCTCCAACTTATAGCCATCCTTAGCATTTGCTGATACGGACATATCCTCCGTTTACCGCTACATCATCCGACCGGGGTTTTACTCCAATTCGGCGTAACACCTGCGGACTGGAAGAGGCCTCTTGACAGGCCCTTGGAGGATGCAGAAGTGTGTGCACGGGGCCGCCAGTGATGGAGAGCACTGGTGGACCTGGTCGGTTCAACATATGATAACACCTCTGATGCCACTAACCTGATATAACCCCAACCTCATCAAACAGAATCCAACAATCTTTTCATAAGAGATGAGGTTCTCCTCAGATCAGAGAGTTTGCAACAATGCTTGCAACAATACGGTTTCTGCCAATGCCCTTCAACCTTAAGGTGTTGATGCTACACCGGGTGTTGGTTTCAATCCTTAACACGTAGTTTGATGTCCTGAAATTACCAGCTGAGCACTGGACGTATATTTTACCCAAGTGTTACTTTGATGGTACGTGCTGCTCTCACTAAATAATTATAATGTGCGTGTGTGTGTGTGTGTGAGTGTATGTGTGTGTGTGTGCGTGTGAGCGTGTGTGCGTGTGTGCGTGTGTGCGTGCGCGCGCGTATTGAATATGTAATAAATATTCACATAAGAGCAGCGAGCTTGCAGAGTCGTTAGCATGCCGGGAAAAATACTTAGCGACATTTTGTCCGTCTTTACCTTCTGAATTCAAATTCCGCCTATCAATTGAACAGCTGAGATCGATATATATATTTGCATTATTTTATGAGACAAACTGAGAATCTTTGACGGTATACTGTCGTCAATGCACGTTGGCGCGTATAATACATACATATACTCACACATACATACGTACATACATACATGCATGTATATATGCACACACACACACACACACACACACACACACACACACACACACGCACGCATATATGCTCTACTGTAGAATCATTTAGATTTCATGTGATAAATTAACTTGGTAATTCTTATGTTTCTCACTTGCATTGGCATGTTTAGGAATATATACAAACTCTAAACGCGTATGACTGATTGAGTAAGCGGAAAACTAAACGGAAATTAACCCTCCACTTGATATCTCACTAAGAATACTATCAGTTTCGACACCTCAGACATGTTTGAATATTCTTTGAATATGTAATAAATTTGCACATAAGGGCGGCGAGCTTGCAGACTCATTAGCATGCCGGAAAAAATACTTAGTGACATTTTGTCCGTCTTTACATTCTGAGTTCAAATTCCGCCTATCAATTGAACACTTGTGATCGATTTAATCCTTCAGCCTCATGCCCAAATTTCAAACAATTATATATATATATATATATATATATATACATATATTCATATGCTTATTGTACATATACATACGTCTGCGCATATGCGAACCTACATAATCTTTTCTTTTCTTTTCTACTCTAGCTACAATAATGTTCTTTTCCACTCTAGGCACAAGGCCCGAAATTTTGGGGGAGGGGGCCAGTCGATTAGATCGACCCTAGTACTCAACTAGTACTTAATTTATCGAGCCTGAAAGGATGAAAGACAAAGTCGACCTCGGCGGAATTTGAACTCAGAACGTAAAGATAAACGAAATACCGCTAAGCGTTTCGGCCCGGCGTGCTAACGTTTCTGCCAGCTCGCCGCCTTAAAGGGAACATATATAATAAAGTATCAATGGTCATGTACACTGAAATTACTTGGCATTACAGTCCTGATTCCTATTATTCTGTCACCATCCACTTCCGATTTGAATTGGGAGATTGGGTTATAGTGAGTTTTTCATTAACTGATTACATAGCCATGGACGCCACCCTTATGAATGCGCTGCAGTTCCTCTTTTCATAAAGCTTGGTGATCCCGACCGCTTAATCTTTTAAGATTTTCTCGCTCAACATCATTCTAAGAAGCGCTGTCGGCTCAATTGCTCTCCTCCGCTATTTCGTCACAATCCGACATGATGCAATCCCGCACTTCGTTGTATCCTTGGTCGTGTGGCTGAACGGGTGCTATACCTTGCCAAAGGGCAACCCGTAGCTATGCAGGGTACGGTAATCACTCCGTGAGGTATTTTCAAACAACCCGCATACCCATTACGCGGTTACACGGTTTTAATAACATATAGGTATCCAAGATTACAACGCTCCTCCTAAACAGAACGCCGACCCGTCGCAGGGTTAGTCATTTACAGCTGAGGGGACTGAGGCGGCTTAAAATGCAGTTTTTGTTTAATTGAAGAACACGATGCAACACACTGCCCAGTTCGGGAATTGAAACCACGATCGCAGGATCATGAGTACAACATTTTGACCACTAGGCCTCACACCTTTATGCCAATTATTGATATGCAATACTATTATTAGAATAAGTGAACCTCGAAGGCAATGGTGTAATCTGTATTCTAATCGTGGCTCTACCACGATTTATATGTATTAGATAGATCTCATTAATATAAGTATGATTAAATTATCTGACAAAAATATGGGATAAATCTTGAAAATACAAATATTTTATAAAAATGCAAATCAAATTACTGTTTGATCGCAGTAAATGAGAATATTCTGTCCAAGTTGGCACACCTAAATTAACCTTTCTCCATCTCAGTGTTTCCAGTTTCATCCAGTTTTTTTCTTTCCCAATCTCTTATCCCCCCTCTCTCTCTCTCTCTCTCTCGTCTTTCTCTCTCTCGTCTTTCTCTCTCTCGTCTTTCTCTCTCTCGTCTTTCTCTCCTTCGTCTTTCTCTCTCTCTCTCGTTTTTCTCTCTCTCTCGTCTTTCTCTCTCTCTCTCGTCTTTCTCTCTCTCTCTTTCTCTCTCTCTCTCTCTCTCTCTCTCTCTCTCTCTCTCTCTCTCTCTCTCTCTCTCTCTCTCTCTAATTGTATCAATCAATCAATCAATCTTTATATATAACAATCAAAGTATGTAGTATTATAGATCCATTTCAGCTGAGCTTATGCATCGGTTTCGCATAGAATATTAACTCCTGCGACGATTACTCAAAATTGCTTCAGTCAGACCTGAGAGGAACTGCGGCCGTACCTGCATATTTCTGCATGTTTTACTGCAAGTTCGGATCCTTTGGTGTTATCTCTGTCTCTTATACGACGGCTTCTGCGTTGCAGTGCCCGCTAAGGGGACATGTTATTTTTGCATAAGCATCCTGTTTCTATGCCAGGTGGATATCTGTCTCGTTTATTGCCAACCCCGTTACAGCACGCGCACACCGACATATACACACTCACGCACACACATACCTATATTAAAGAGTTTAAAGAAGAAATATGATATACGGTACAATCGACTGTTATTTCTAGTTCATGAAGCGATCAAGGAAAATCTTTTTCAATTGTTGATGCATGTTGATGAATGTGTCTAAGCATGTAAAGGAATATACGTTGGTGTATATAGGAGTATATATATATATACATGCATATATATATATATAT
>NC_068997.1:3615884-3617161 GCF_001194135.2 Octopus bimaculoides
AGAGAGAGAGAGAGAGAGAGAGAGAGAGAGAGAGAGAGAGATGGGTTAATCTTGTTTCAATCTCTGTACGTCAGTTTAGGATTCCGTAGTAAAACTCTAGTTTCAGTTTCGTTTGTTAATTACTCGAATTTTACATTTCATTTCTAGTTTTTTCTAGTTTTACAATTTTACTTTGATTCACCTTTCGGATATGAATACCTCGATGATATTGTTTAATACAGGCAAAGAATTAAAACCATATCAATGGTTGGAGGCGTAACTTGTACCTTGTGACACAGATCCGAGAATGATACTCACAATATGGTTTATTGCACAGAACAATTTTATGTTGCAATAAAGCCAAAATGGGTCCGACATGATGGGCTCATGATGTTGCGTAAATTTTAATTATATATTATTATATATTAATTTATATATTAATATACCAATTGTGATTGATTAACATAACTTGAACTAAATGCACATTAATTAGTTCCTGAAAGATATACACTGGAGAAATTAGGGCACAAACATAAACATAGATGTGTGTGTGTGGGGGGGGTGTATGCGTGCGTGTGTGTGTGTACGTGTGTGTGTATATATGTGGGTATCTAACGATATAAGCAAAGGTAGAATAAAGAGGAGAGAGATGTATACTACCACGACAACGGCTACCGCGACTACTACTACTACTACTACTACTACTACTACTACTACTACTTCTAATAATAATAATAATAATAATAATAATAATAACAATAATAATAATAATAATGATATTAATAACCCTCAAACGCACGCGTCTATACATATATAATACTCATATATATATATTTACACGCACGTTTGTATTTTTTATATGTATCTAGATTGGTGTACATATATATATATATATATATGTACTTATACATATATATATGATATATAATATCTATATTTATGTATAGTGAAGGCGCATGGCTCAGAGGTTGAAGAGTCGAGCTTACGATCGTGAGGTTGCGAGTTCGATTCCCGGACCGGGCTGCGTGTTGTGTTCTTGAGCAAGACACTTTATTTCACGTTGCTTCAGTTCACTAAGCTGTAGAAATGAGTTGCGACGTCACTGGTACCAAGCTGTATCGGCCTTTGCCTTTCCCTTGGATAAAATCAGTGGTGTGGAAAGGGGAGGTTGGTATGCATGGGCGACTGCTGACCTTCCATAAAAACAACCTTGCCCGGACTTGTGACTCGGAGGGTAACTTTCTAGGTGCAATCCCATGGTCATTCATGACCGAAGGAGGTCTCCTACTATATATATA
>NC_068997.1:3617884-3618396 GCF_001194135.2 Octopus bimaculoides
ATATATATATATATATATATACACAAACACACACAGTCATTTATCAAATATATTAGTATGTAGATAAATAGACAAATAGATAGATAGTTATGCACACTGCCATACATATATAACGGTCAACTTTACAGTGCAAATGCACCTTCAATATTTTTATAGCCCTTAAATGTGAATAGTTCATGGCAATTTCTCTGATTCTCTCGCGGAGTTGTTCCACATTTTCATGCTTGGAAAAAGGTTCTGCCATTCTGTATGGCATCTTAGAGAAACCCATTTCACATCGCTGGTCTTACTGTAAAAGCACTTAGACTTCTATTCCTTACAGTACATAAGAATGAAGCCCCAACAGTACACACAGACAGATACATACATGCATATGTATATATATATGCGTGTGTGTGTGTGTATGTATCTATGTATATATATGTATGTATTTATATTATATATATCAATTCTTCTATCTGTATATATGTGCGCGCGCGTGTGTATATATATATATATATATATATATATAT
>NC_068997.1:3618629-3622748 GCF_001194135.2 Octopus bimaculoides
AAAGTCGTTCTTTGTATTCTAGAAATTACGAATGTATATATTTATCGAGCGAAATACTCACATGCGCGCATATGGGTGTGTGTGTGAGTGTGTGTGTGTGTGTGTGTGTGTGTGTGAGGGTGTGTGTGTGTGTGTGTGTGTGTGTATTTACATACGATTTCTGTCTGGCAGGATACACAGGTGCGTGAGCGAGTGCAAACACACACGCATACACACATGTATACATCTATTGCATGATGCTACCTGATTCACTTCAAATACTTGTATGTATGGTCTGAATGCAGGTTTAATCGACCGCAAAATAAGACGTTAATATTAACCCCTTCCCTACTAATCAACGTGAGTTATCTTCTCATTCATACTTTGGATTACGCTAAGTGCTGTTCCCAGCAGATAATACACTCGACATTTCACATCCATCTTAAGAGAGAATCTTCAGCAACGCTGTTAGGTTTGTGTAGCAAAAGAACTGTAGAGGTAGAATTCAATGAAATCTTCGCGCTCATACATACATATATGTATACATACATACGTACATACATACATATATACATGCATGCATGCATATATATATATATGCATATATGAATACCTACAAACGTTTATTCATACATACATGTACCTCTTTTAATTTCTTAAAGACATTGCCCAGCTTTTGAAATACTGTTGTATTACGATAGCATAGGCTTCGTATGTGTGTGTGTGCACGCGTGTGTATGTAGATATATATAATATATATGTATACTCATATATATATATATATATATATATATATATATATATATATATATATTCTCATGTATAAATATTTTATGAGCGGCGCTCGGATTACAGCGATTGTTTAGGTGTGGGTGAAACTTTTAGTAAAATGTTCCTCATTTGCCGTCCTCAATGCCTTTGCATGTTCATAAATGTGCGTGTATGTATGTGTGAACGTATGACCTAATGGTTAGGTTAGTGCTTTGTGCTCTTGGGCAAAACACTTCATCTCAGGATGCTCTGCGGTCATTTCGAGGCCTAGCGTATGGTATAACGTAGAATAATGAGTGAGTTATTGACTACAACATATTGTACATATTAAAATTAATTAAACTGTGTAATATTTGAGGAGTGATAAACATGAATTTTCTTATTTTCATCTTGATATTTTTATTTTCATCCTTACACTCTCATTAGCAACGTTCATCATATACATTTTGCAACAACCCCTTCAATTGGAAAAAAAACGAACATTCATATAACCAAACGAAAATGTTGCAATTATCCTAAAATTAGCAAAACATTCGCCCTCATTATTGACGACTCGGGTATTCTTCTTATCTAAAAACTATTTTTGTTTACAGTATTTCGTCTATCACCAATTCTATTATTTTTGCATATTTCAGTTGGATATCCTCTCTAAACGGATTTCTACGGCATCGTTTTGGAAAATTGAATCTACGGAACGAAGGTAATTGAGTGCAGTAGTTCTAATTATTTCATTGTTTTGTCTCATTTATATTTATACAGTTGCTTTACATCCTGTTCAATTAGTAAATTTTAAAATCATACTGGTGATCTACACTCACTGTTCTTCAATTCTTGTGTTTCTTTCTTGTTCAAAGAATCGGTATGTAGCCAACTTTAACCATAACGTACTTGATGCATTGAGTACACTTTATTGGTTTATGATAAAATGTGTGCGTGTGTGTGTGTGTGCGTGTACATTTGATCCATTATCCCTTGTCCAACAAAATTTATTTTATGTCACCTACGACTCACTAAAAACAACACTTATGGGAGCTCAATAATGAGATATGCCGTCTCTGTGTTTTCTCGTTATTAGTAGCATTTCCAAATTTCCCGCCATGATCTCTCATATGAATATTCAGTTCCACTGTAGACTTGTGTAGGTTGAAGTGCAGATGACAGACGAAGGTTATGGATTGACCGTATCACATTGGGAGATAGGATATTTGTGTATCGCCAAATGACTTTCAAATTTGAAATCGACTTGCAAGCTTTTTCAATCAACTCGTCTAGTGAGGAGAACGTTGCATTCAGTTGTCTTTCGAAGGACTTCAAATCGTTGGCATACCCCACAGCGTCGGGATTGCAATGACAGCATACACACACACATACGTAGAAGCACTCGTGCACACACTCATTCGAACACATGCATATACATAAACATATATACATATATACATATAGGCATACTCTCATGCACACAAACACATGCTTACTGCTTGTACCGGTGGGCAGGGGTGGAAGATTTAGCTGGTGGGACTGGGGTAAAAATTTAACCAACACTTAATTTAGACATAAAGAATCTTATCACATGCACTTATTCAGACACAGAACTTCCTTTTAGACAATTTATGTCTAGTTGGAAGTTTGCATGTAATACTTATATACACATTCTGCGGCGTATATATTCCCCGCATGTTGATCTGTCGCAGGAATACTCATTTTTGCCAGCTGAGTGGACTGGAGCAACGTCTAAATGAAAGGATTTGCACAGGAACACCACGCATCGCACCTATGTAACTCCTGATGCATTATGGAACTGAAAATCAAAATATCTCATCTACCGCATCCCATACCCACAATGCAACGAGAATTACATTAAAGGAAGACGGACAAAACTAACCAGCCGTTTAAACATACACAAACAGCAAACTGGAAATTCATCTTTCAGAAATGTTCATTGGCGCAAATGGAACTCTTCTTCAGCCGATTTTAAAGTACTCTTGGTGTAGCTCTCTATATATGCTTGTGATAAGATTTTTATGACTACATTATGTATCTGAGTCAAATTTTCACTCTCGTGTCACGACTACAGGTTTCTTCAACTTGCTCCACAGCTTCAAATTTCATTCGGTATGCTTATTCAGTTCCCTTCACAATCACCAAAAGATACAAGTTTAACCATTTTACAGTTGTAAACGTGTGCGTGCGTATGCTTGCGTGTTTGTGTCTATGAGTATGTAACTACTTATACGTTTATGTGCATTTGTATGTGTGTGCGTGTGTGTGGGGGCTTATGCGTATATATATATATATACATATACATATATATATATATATATATATATATATATATATATATATATATATATACATCCAGAAGCACGCTAACAGCTTACGAGTTTACGAGTGAAATGTAGGATTTAACGGTTTTCTATGAATTGATTTTGATAAAACTTTTCCCAGTTGGTTTGCACTCTATGGCAACGCCATTGTTATTTTTTTTATTATTCTGCATACCGTCCTTTCTTTTTTTTATTTCAGATTCTTCAGTTTTTGGGGTGAAACACGCTAATAGCTTTTGAACAAAAATAGCTCAGCTAGACATTTTTTTTTCTAGAAAATGGAGGGTAATGATACATATTAAGCATCTTTTGGGTATATATTTAACACAAAGCCATAATAATATTATAACATATATTGACATAATGAATTAGAAAGACACATGAGAACCAAGGAAGAAACGATTCGATTGTGGTACCTTCAAGACTGTGACAGCTAGGGATTTAAGGAATATTGGCCGCAGTTACGTAGGGAACCTGAACAAGCACCAAAACCATTTTCACCGCCTCTGGACTTCCTCATGTACTGAAAACCACCAGAAATCGCATCCTAGGTACCATGGCTTCCAAGCAAGAACCCTTAGAGCTGTCTCCCCACAGGAGTTTGAGGCTTCTATGGGACCTAAAGTATATGGCGTTTGACTTGAGTTGTGTTCTGTTTACTAATGAAACCAGAGTGACCCTTGACGAACCTGACGGTTGGGCAAATGTTTGTGTCTATTTTGGAGATGAGCGTCACCAACGTTTACGACGTCAACAACCGGGTGGAGGAGTCATGTTGTGGGCTGGTATCATTGGGGACAGACTTGTTGGCCCAGTCATTCAAAGGCTATTTGTGTAATTCACACACAACCTGAAGAATATGAAATAAAAAAGGAAAGGATGTTACACAGAAATATGAAAAACAGAACAATGGTGTTGCCATAGTGTATAAATCAGCTTGGAAACATTCGATCATAATCGATTCACAGAAAACCGATAAATTCTAAATTTCACTCGTAAACTATTAGCGTGGTTCTGGGTGTGTGCATGCATATGCATATATATA
>NC_068997.1:3626695-3628529 GCF_001194135.2 Octopus bimaculoides
ATGTTAACTGCATACTTTTATTTCCAACATATGTTTCGAAGATTACAAATTATACCTTCCATAGGAATATATATATATATATAAAGTAACAAACTGAGGAAAAGAGATCATTCAAAAGGCACCTGCCATACGAGCACTAACAATTTAACTTCTTTCAAAGTCCGATAGATCTCTCGTTTTAATGAATTTTTTAAATACCCTTTTCTGATGATATCTGAAAGGAAACTGCAAATTTAGCAAAACATATTAAGCAACAATACTAAAAAAACCCCAAAAAACATAAAAAATAAACAAGCTTTTGACGGTTTTATAGATATTTCAAAATTATGATTCTATAGTGCTAGATGTTTCCATTATTTTGTTCAACCACTGTGTGTGTATATATATACACACCTATTTTATTGTTGCATGTTGTCGTGACGAGGGGATTTCTTGGATATGAACGGGTTTCGATTGGTACGTATTTGAGATGTAATGAAGTGAATTTTGATGGTTGTGGATTGCCCTTACTTGGTTGTACCGTCCGTTAGAGTGTTTTTTGTTGCTTGTTTTTAATTGTGATTGATGTATGATTGAATAGGTAACGCTCACGCTCATATTACATAGACATTTGAATTAAGTTTTACAATCCAGCCGTCCTTTCATACGGAATTTCGTCTATCTTTAAACCATGACCCTGGAGTGACTTATATATATAACGGAACTGTTACTGTATATATATATATATATATAAGAAAAAGTATATAAGTCTAAACAATTTGTTTGTTTTAATTGTTTATGTTATATAATATTATGTTATATTCAGAGTATATCATGTAATAGTATAATATAAATAAATTACTGGATTGTCAATAGTATCTCTCTACTTAACTTATCTTTACACACATATATATATAGGCATATATATATCATTTATATTATATATATATATATATATATATATATATATATATATATATATATATATATGATTGTGTGTGTGTGTGTGTATGTTTGTATGTATGTATGTATGTATGTATGTATGTATATATAAATGTTCATTTCTTCATCTTGACTTATGTTGCTTATGAATTAGCTCCCCTAGATAACGTTCTTTAGTTCATGAAAAGGCAAAAACAAAACATCTTTTATCGGACAAATGATTATGCTTTAGTAGTTTATTTATTATCAAATTTATTTTTGCGTTCTTAATTTTATGTGACCAGATATAGTTTCTTTGAATTTCTCACACTGGAAGTACTTGGATAGATAGATGAATTTGTAGACAGATAGCTGCACACCTGTTTATACATACTTATCTGCGTATATACACACATACATGCAAAATACAGAAATATATGCACACACATACCTCTCTCTTACTCTTTCTTTTTCTCTTTCGTTTTATATATATGAAAATATACGTATATGTATGTATGTATGTATGTATGTATGTATGTATGCATGTGTGTGCACATATATATATATATATATATATATATATATATACGCACACACATCCAATAATTATATAAATGCATATATATCAATTGAAGCATACTTATATGAACGCATATAGCTATACATGCTTGTTTATGATAATAATAATAACAATAATTATAATAATGATAATGATAATAATAATAATAATAATAATAATATATATTTGTAAGTCCTGGTGTTTTTGTTATGTATTTGTCTGAATATTTTTTTATTATACCTAAGGCGCCTACTATGATAGGAATTGTTTCTGTTTTTAGATTTCACATTCGAGCTACCTCTATTTCCAGGTCTTTGTATTTTGAAAGTTTCTCCATTTTTTTAATGGAAACGTTGTCATCTGCTGGTATTGATA
>NC_068997.1:3628598-3633598 GCF_001194135.2 Octopus bimaculoides
ATCAATTAGAAAGCATTATTATTATTATTATTATTATTATTATTATTATTATTATTATTATTATTATTATTATTGTTGTTGTTGTTGTTGTTGTTGTTGTTGCTGTTATAATAATAATATTAATAATAATAATAATAATAATAATAATAATAATAATAATAATAATAATGGTAATAATAATCATCAACATCATTTATATTAAGATGTGCGCTAGCAGAACCGTTATTAAATCGGACAAAGCTCAACATTTCTTCCACCACTTAGCCCTCCGTCCTTTCGGACTCGATGAAATACGCACCAGTTGAGCACTGGTGTCGATGTAATCGACTAAACCTCTCACCACAAATTGCTGGCCTTGTGCCAAAATTTGAAACCATTATTAAAGGCGTTGAGATGGTAGAATCGTTACCACCCCGGGCAAATTACTTAACGGCATTTCGTCCGTCGTTACATTCAGAGTTCAAATTCCGCCGTGATCTACTTTTCGTTCCATCCTTTCGGTCTCGATAAAGTAAGTATCAGTTGAGTATGCGGTCGATCTAGCCCCCCCCCCTCCCACAAAGTGCGCCCTATAGTAAAAAGTATTAATGTTATTGTTGTTGTTGTTAAAATTGTGTGATGAATTAGACTGAAATAATTGACAAAAAACACATTCCTCTTCAGTTAACCTTTCATTGACTTTTTCCCCTAGGAAAAGAAAATGAGGGTATAGAGGGATGTGCTATTGACCAGTGAATTAGATAAAGGTGGGTAACTGGCAAAAATAGTTACAGTGACTCTAAGTATCTACTTGTTCTTTGAGTAGCAGGTGACAGAGCTCGTACATTCGCGCGGTCACGGTAATCCTGGATCGGTGAGCTTTTTAGTTAAACTTTTCCCTATATCAGGAAGAGTGATTCATTCTTGGCATCACATGCTTTGTATGCTATATTTACTTTCATCGCATTTCACTGTCGTTTCAATTTCTTTCTCTTCATCCTTTATGTAAATCTCCACATATATCGTTGCCTGTCCATGTGATATCCCCTGCAATTTCGGAGAGTGGATAAGTCGATAACATCGATCCCAGTGCTCAACTGGTACCAATTTTATCGAAAGAATGAATACTAAATTGGACCTCGGCCTTGTGCCAAAATTTGAAAACAATTACTATTTTATTACTGTTGTGATTTTTTAAAATATTGCTATTATTTTCATTCATTTTGTTCTTATTCTATCCTTCCCCAGGTACAAAATCTTGCACACAAAACAAATTATTCAGTTCCACCAACAAGTACAGGAATTTCAGGTGGCTCAGCTGAAAGTTATTCTTTTGGATATCTACCACAAAGGTCTACTTCAAACTAATGCAACGATTTTAGTCAACAACGGACCTTCGTTTCGGAATATTGATGGCATTGAAGGTAGGATTCATATAGAGTTGTAATAATACATTCGCACAAAAACATACACACAGACATATATAAATTTTCAGCTTCTGTCAATCAAATCAACTCACAATGCTTTTGCTGGCCCGCAGCTATAGTCTAAAAAAACACATTCCCTTTCAGTTAACCTTTCAGTTTCAGCGTGTCACCCACTCAGCCGATTCCTTGTGGATTTAATCAGTCCATTAGCAGGAAAGTCAACACCGTACGTGAAGAATACCATCCACTTCACAGAATCGATTAAGGATACCCCCATTGGATCCAACCAGAAGGTGAGTCTAGACGTGATAAGTCTGTTCACCAAAGTCTCAACTGGTAAAGCACTATCGGTGATTCAGGAAAAACTGGTGACAGGCACCTATATAAATGAACGCACTAGTATACCAATGGGAAACTTGATGGAAATGTTGATCTTCTGTGTAGAAACTACCTATTTCAGAATGGACACTGATATGTATTGACAAAAAGAGGGTTTGGCTATGGGTTCGCCATTATCACCGATAAGAGCCAATATATACATTGAATACTTTGAGAATTTGACTTTAGGATCAACACCACTAAAACCAACCCTGTGGCTGCGATATGTTGATGACACCTTTATACTCTGGCCCCACCAGGAAGATGTCTAAGTGCTGTTAGATCGTGTGAACTCAATAAAGCCGTCCATACTGTTCACAATGGAAAAGGAAAAAGACAATCAGCTAGCATTTCTGGACGTATTGATAATATGCACCAAGTATGGATCCTGGACATCCGTATATCGCAATCCAACCTTCACTGCATGATACCTCAACTTCAATTCCCACCATCCATACAGTGTAAAGAGAAGGATTGCTCATTGCCTAAAACATTGAGCAAAGAATATAGGTAGCGATCCTGATACACACCACGAAGTAAAGATCAAGCTAAGTAACAATCTATTAAGCAACAACTACCCCGAAAACATACTATCCACTCCAATTACGAAGAGCACAGAGGATGAAACCAATAAACTATCCACAGTCTGTCTACCCTATGTGAAAGGCCTCTCCGAAAAGATATAAAAGATATGCGGCCCGTATGACATCAGGACAACATTCAAGAGTAATACAACACTTCGCAAATATCTCCTTTGAGTAAAACCACGAATACAAGAGAATATGACCAAAGACTGCGTGTACACTATCCCATTCAGCTATGGTAGGTTATACAAAGGCGAAACATATCGCCCCCTCAAAATAAGGGTAGAGGAACATCGCAAAGCTGACACAAGGAGATATTGATAAATCGGATATAGCTGATCATGTATGAAAAAACGGAGACCACCTCCTCCTGTGGAATGAAGTTAAAATAATAGACAGAGAACACCACTGGAATATACGAAAACTAAAAGAGGCAGCACATATACTAGGACATAATAACCTCATAGCAGACCTAATACAGATATGAGTAGCATATGGGAATCGGTATTAAGGAAGGATAGAAAAATATTAGATTTATAAACACTAAAATTCACTCCATAATTGGCGTAGTGGTTAAGAGCGCGGTCTACTAATCCCAAGATTTCGAGATCGATTCCAAGTAATGACTTGAATAATAATAACAGCAACAACATTGGAAGAATAGAACTGGTGTCGATTTGTTCGACCAAAGGTGGTGCTCCAGCATGGTCGCAGTTAAATGACGGAAAGAAGTAAAAGAAAAAAAATTATGCACGTATATGTATATACATATACATGCATAATTTGTTTTTCTTTATGTGTATATATATGTATATATATAGTTCGAACGAAAGACGAAGACCAAGCAGTTGTATTGATTAACGCTAGGGAAGAATGGAAAGTCCTTGACATTTCGAGCCTACGCTCTTAGACAGAAAGGATTCAGAGGAAAGTAAATGGAGAGAAAAATAGAGAGATTATTTATATATATATATACATATAAACCATTAGTAAGTATATGAAAGTGAGTTTGGAAGGATATATCATATGGGCGGATTGCGTATTAGCTCTCAGTTAAGTTCCAGTTAACGGTTAACCAAAAGGATCAGTATCTAACGTCTGTAATTACATTCAGTTGTCAATCATTCTGTGAATTCTTCCGATCGGTAATTCCATGTTCCCTTCGCTGAACAGTAAAAATTGTCTGAAGTGTATATTAATATTGCAAGGTTGCATTTACAACAGTGAGTAGTCGATGCAACGGAAACACGTGTAGGTCATTGTAATATGCTGTGCATAACTATGAAAAAAATTTTGTGGATGTACAAGTCACCATACTCTTTATTACTATTAATATTAAATATATATACAAAGACAATGAGCTAGCAGAATCGTTAGTACGTCGGGCAAAATGCGTAGCGGCATTTTGTCCGTCGTTACGTTCTGAACTCAAATTCCGCTGAGGTCGACTTTTCTGTTCATCTTTTCGAGTTTGATAAAATAAGTTACCGTTGAACACCAGGGTCGATATGTATATATTATCATCTCCCCTTCTTTCTAGCTCTCCTGTCTACCTTTGTCCAACCAGTTGGCATGATTGACCGCTAACACCACAAGTTTTTTTTCTTTTTATTCTCTCTCTCTTTATTTGATCGTGTTCCTTTCTCTTGAAGAGCGTTGGCTCGAAGCGTAAAAGACTTTCTCACCTTCCCGACCGTGAGACTAATACACCTGCTTGTTCTTTATACATCTGTCTTCGTCTTTACTTCTTCTGTAAATTTTAACTATATGTATATCATCATCATCATCATCATCGAATACATATGTATATATATATGTGTGTGTGTGTGTGTGTGTGTGTGTGTGTGTATCCGCAATTGTCATAACCAATCCTAACATCTCACTGCTATGAAGTATCAAAACAAGGTCTGGTCTCGCTATGAGAAAATATTTACATATGAAAAAAATTAAGCTATTGACTATTGAGGTGGGGGTAAGTTAGTGCTTTTGCTATAGGTGTGGTTACAAAAAGTTCAACAGAGCTTTCAATGGAAAAGTGTAATTTGAAATGTAGAAGTCGTAGTCATCCTTGCTGTTATTGCGTAGGCTATTGTTGGTGCTTGGTGATTTGGCTGTTTTTTTACAGTTGGATAATCTTTTTTTTCCTAATGACTACTCTAGTAATATTATATAGATATAGCCGTACCTACATACTTAGTCTGAGACGGTTTCGTAAGGGAGGAAAGCGAGAAGAAAGAAAATAAAAAGAAAAGCAGTGAAGGACGAACGAATGGCAGATGAAGTAGAGAAACAAGAACAATGAGAACACCAGCAACAAAGAGAACCGAAAATATACACACCTGTTCTTTGCACCAATGTAAACAAATACCTAATAATAATTGACCGACTCTACTCTCTTGATATTTCCGTGAGAAATTTTGCAGGTCTATATTTTGTCCATTATGTACCTGCATATATAGGTGTGTGTGCATGTGTGGGTGGGTTATGAGTGTATGTGTACTATATGTGTGTATATGTGTTTGTGCATGTGTATGTGTGCATGTTTGTGAGTGTGTGTATACACTTGTACAGACAAACATATACATAAACATTCACACACACACGCACACACGCGTATGGGCTAAACGTCCTC
>NC_068997.1:3635174-3635899 GCF_001194135.2 Octopus bimaculoides
ATTTATTGAATTTAACTGAGCCTCCAGAGAAATATATATATATGTGTGCATATATGGGTACAGGACGTCACCAACTCTAAACAAAACGTAGTATGAAAACAAACGAGTGAAATACGCAAACAATGAGGGGTAAGTAAAATGGAAAACAAGACAAGTAACACAAAGAACGACCCTTCATCAGTTGTCGGCTGTCTATCTACACATTTCGAGCATTCAACGACAATGTGAGTTTTCGAAGACAGTTGCTCCCATAATTCCCAAATTAAAATTTGGGATTTATGGAGGGTCAAATTTTGAGGGAAAAAACAGGTCAGTGGTGACATTCCTTCTTCCTGCTTCTGTTGTACCTGTATTTCAAAGCGCCAGCGTTGTCACGCTGACTATCCCCGAAGACTACGTTAAGTGTACACGTGTCTGTGGAGTGCTCAACCACTTGCACGTTAATTTCATGAGCAGGCTGTTCCATTGATCAGATGAACTGGAACCCTCGTCATCGTAACCGACGGAGTGCCAAGATACTTGTATTAATCTTATACAAAGTTGAGTTCCGCATATGTATCCAGTCCTGGTAAATAAAGATATAAGAGCTCTGAAAAGCACGGTACGAGGTTATCACCCGAATTATATTATCTATCTATCTATCTATCTATCTATCTATCTATCTATCTATCTATCTATCTATCTATCTATCTATCTGTCTGTCTGTCTGACTGTCCATTTATCTC
>NC_068997.1:3636223-3637204 GCF_001194135.2 Octopus bimaculoides
CGAATTATATTATCTATCTATCTATCTATCTATCTATCTATCTATCTATCTATCTATCTATCTATCTATCTATCTATCTGTCTGTCTGTCTGACTGTCCATTTATCTCTCTGTCTATCTATCTGTCTATCTATCTAACCACCTATATATGATTCACTTTTTACTTCAATCAGTCATTTGTGCAGGGGTACCACCTAGCGGAACAAATTGGCGCCAGCTCTTTTGAATATGTATGCATGTATCTAGATATATATAGATTTATATATGTTTATGAGTGGGTATTTATGACTTTATTGTACTGTATTTATAACTTTATTATATTCTGCTATGTCTCGGAGTTCTCTTAACAGCGCTAAATCTAACTCTCAGAGCAGTATACTAGAAGAACATCACCTTTACAACAAATACAGAAACACTATTTATGTGCCGAATATGAACACCGTATATATTCGGCTATAAGTCGCATTTTTCCCTTGACATTTTCACCTAAATTTGGGGATGCGACTTATAAGCGCATCCTATAAAAAAATCTTCAGATATTTTCTACGTAGAAGCCACGTCTAAAGTTCCGTCACTTGGAATAACCGAAAAGGAGAAAATTTTACATTATAAACAACGGTTTCTAAAACGCATGGATTTAATTGTATATCAGTTGTTGTGAGTCAGCTTGAGGTTACTGAAAGCTCGGTTAGCGAACGCCGACTAAGTCGGCGCGATTCCTAATCGAGCTTTGCTCTCCAGCATCAAAATGTCACTGCGACTTATAGTCGGGTCAATGATAAAACTCTCGATTTGGATTATGTAAGTCGGGCGTACGTCTTATAGGCGACGGCGTTTTATAGTCTTATAGGCGAGGACGTTTTATAGTCTTATAGGTGAGGACGTTTTATAGTCTTATAGGCGAGGACGTTTTATAGTCTTATAGGCGAGGACGTTTTATAGTCTTATAGACGAGGGCGTTTTATAGTCTTATAGGCGAGGG
>NC_068997.1:3637236-3637733 GCF_001194135.2 Octopus bimaculoides
TGAGGACGTTTTATAGTCTTATAGGCGAGGACGTTTTATAGTCTTATAGGCGAGGACGTTTTATAGTCTTATAGACGAGGGCGTTTTATAGTCTTATAGGCGAGGGCGTTTCATAGTATATACGGTAACTAAAGTAGTTTTTGTAATATTAAGGACTGCTTGCCCTTCCTCATATTCACCATACGATTTGAAGTATTTACGCTCTTTTTTTCTTCTTTTTTGTCTGCGCTTTGAGGAAAAACGTCAAATGTTAAGTTTTAATTAACCGTATGCATATATATGTTTGCATATTACTTGCATTTACGAATGCATGTAAAACTATCTATCTATCTATCTATCTATCTATCTATCTATCTATCTATCTATCTATCTATCTATCTATCTATTTACACACACACACACATTTCCCCACTTTCTAAAGGGTATTTACTCGATTCTTCAAGCTGTCCTCACATCTTTCCTGTGTTTGCGTACTTCTTTATTTTCTGTGTGTATAT
>NC_068997.1:3638306-3639179 GCF_001194135.2 Octopus bimaculoides
ATATATATATATATATATATATATATATATATATATATAAATTGTTTCAGTCATTAGACTGCAGCCATGCTGAGGTACCGACTTAAAAAATTTTAGTCAACGGAATCAACCCCAGTACTATTTTCCTATTTTTATGCCTGGTACTTATTGTATCAGATCTCTTTTCTCGAACAGCTAGCTTACGGGGACGTAAATACACCAACACCAGTTGTCAGACGGTGGTAGGGGAAGAACACAGTCGATTATATCGACCCCGGTGTTCAACTAGTTCATATGTTGTCGACCTCGAAAGGATAGAAGTCAAAGTCGACCTCGGCGGCATTTGAACTCAGAACTTAAAGACAGACGAAATGGTTCTAAGCATTTTGGCTGGCATACTAACGACTCTGCCTGTTCCCTGCCTTATTATACAAACACACACACACGCATATATTTATATATAGATAAAAAATACACATTATATATATATTGTATATACATGTGTGTGTACGAAGTTGTGCCCCAGCATATATATATATCTACCCTTCTGTCCTGGCCTCTACTTCACTGCTTCTGTCCCTTCCTCCTTGTTCCATTTCCTCCCTCCACCATCCTCTCTGCTCTCGTGTGACCTGTGGTCAGCTTTCTTTTCACTCCAGCCGCTGTGAAGGCAAGTCGAACTACTAGCGTTCTACCTCAGATTTGCGTTTGGCCGTACGGCTTTTGAATGTTGTTTTCACTGTCCATTTTTTCCTGTCTTGGTTTGTGTTTGCCACCTTGGAATCCTCTGTGTAGTTGGTTGATCCACTACTCAGGAAGAGACTATTCTAGAGTACGTCCTGTCTGGTCTTCGAAACGTCTAGATAGAATAGAGACAGCTGATGAAGGGATATT
>NC_068997.1:3642170-3643905 GCF_001194135.2 Octopus bimaculoides
TTCTTCTTATTATTATTATTGTTAGTTTTATAACTACCCTTATTGCTATTATTCACATTATCAATTTTATTAATATTATATATATATATATATATATATATATATATAAAAGCGGGCTAGTGAGAAAATATTTAAAAAAGACTCCACATTAATTGCGAATTAGCTAATTTCAAGATTAAAAACTTAAATAGATTTTTTTCCCATCATCAACGCAATAAATGCCAAAATATACGAAGAAATGTTAGTACATACCCATAACAAAGCGAGTTTGCACGTCTATATACAAACACTTGCAAGTATAGATTCGAAAATGTCAGATTTAAATCTTCTCACAACGACCATAGGTATTTATATTGAAATACGACCGCAGAAAATGCGAGGTTTTTATGAGGAGTAAAAATATAATACTAATATTTCATTTATCTATTTATATTCATAAAACAAGGATAAAATCACGTTAATGATAATTATCAGGTAGTCAGCATACACATCTTCTGACTAGCTTTCTCTCTAATATATATATATATATATATATATATATATATAACACTATTTAAAACAAATTTTATCTTTCAGAAACAAATGCCACTTCCTATTTGGTTAGCTCTAGAGACTATGAATAATGGCTATTATTTACTTCAAACTTTGTTTTTGTAGCCAGGATAAAGATAATTCTTAAGTCTAACTAATACCACTGGGAAAACCTGAAAATTTCAGGTAGGATCAAAACAACATATAATTCAAAAGTGGAATTTATTTATTCTATGATTGCAGAAAAAATACCAACAAATATTTAGAAGCGAGTAGTTTTCCGTGTTTTACGCTTATACTGTAAATGACTTTCACGAATAAGCGACCAAATATAGTCTCCCATCGTGTTTTCGTTATACGATCCATGCTCACGGCTTTCAAAGTCCATTATATCTTGGTGGAATTGCTCGCCTTGCTCCTCCGGGTACGCTCCCACGTTCTCCTTAAATTTATCACGATGAGCATCAAGGATGTGCACTTTGAGGGACATCTTGCAGCCCATTTTGCCGTACAATTTCTGCAACGTCTCAACAAGTTCTACATAGTTTACGGCTTTGGGATTTCCCAGGAACCATCGGACCACTGCAACATAGCTGCTCCGCGCTGATTCCTCCGTTTCAGTGAGCTTCTTGGGGAATTTCTTGCACTCTTCTTTATTTGTGGTCCGACGAAGACACTGGCTTTCACTTTTACCTCAGACAGCTTAGTCTTTAAGATATCTGAAGGCGGCAGACTCTAGAGCCGAAACATACTGTCTATAATACCCAATTTTATGTGCAGTGGAGGAAACATTACTTTCAGGGGGTCCAACCAGATGTATTAGTATAACGCTCGGGAAGTGAAAACGTCTTTAACGTTTCGAGCCTACGCTCTTCCACAGAAAGGAACATAGAAAGAAACAACCACCGCTTGAGAACCGAAGTTTGTGTGTTTACGTCCCTGTATCTTACTGGTTCGGCAAAAGAGACTCATAGAATAAGTACCAGAATTTTAAAAAAGTACTGCTGGTGGTTCATGCAACAAAAATTCCTGGAGCTGTTGCTTCAGCATAGCACACAGTCAAATGACTGAAATAAGTAAAAGATAAGGCCTGCAATTTCGAGAGAGCGTGGTTAGTTGATTACATCGACCTTAGTACCCAACTGGTGCTTATCCTATCGACCCCGAAACCTATATATATATATATATATATATATATATATAT
>NC_068997.1:3643961-3645904 GCF_001194135.2 Octopus bimaculoides
TGTGTGTGTGTGTGTGTGTGTGTGTGTGTGTGTGTGTGTGTGTGTGTTATACACACCCATAAGAAAAAGAGGAAAGAAAAGAATCAAAGATTCTCATTAGGCCGGTTTCCCCAGATTCTGTGGTATGCATATTTCCTTGCATCACCACTGGATGAGAGGCCAGTCCATTGCAGAATTACTTAATTTTATCATGTGATTCGACATGAAATGATTCTTCTCACACCACTTTGCATATAGTCATAGACAGCGATTTAGCTTGCATCTGGCTTCGTTTGGGGTATGCGGTATTGACAGGTCACAACAATGACTAAACATTGATGTCTATGGCTACCGTAACGAGACTTGATGCGAGTTATTTTGCTTATCTATGACTTCCAGGTGTTTTAACACGAGACAGATTGATGACAATATATTCTCTTACACCTGTAAACGCAGCCTGCCCACGAAGCGGCAAAACGTCTTGTGTGCGTCTTTGTGTTTGTGTTCTTCCCCATCACTACTTGACGACAAGTGTTGGTTTCTTCACGATGCCCCAGCATGGCTGCAGTCTAATGAGTGAAACAAGTAAAAGATAAGGACACATGTGTATCTGTATAATTATATTTACATATATGTATATAGGCATACACACATACACACACACACACACATATTGTTTTTAAAATAACATGACGCTTTATTTTCTGTTAATACTGAGAATTTCGTTATCAGTGATAATACTCGAAAATCTGAGTAATCTTCTCGGGTCTGAAATAAATGCTATAAATAGTTACAATACTTTAGTATTGATTCCTTTTGTTTTATGCCCATACATATACAGGTGTCTGTGTGTTCAATGTTACGTACGTGTGTACATGAATGCGAATGCATGCGTGCATGTAACTTTTAAATATATTTTTTTCCTCTTTGAAATTCACTCAACGAGAGATTACCGATCTCCTGCTTACGAGGCGACTAGTAGCGTATAACTATTTATAGTAAATACAAGCCACCACACACTTAAACCGGAATGTCTGATTTGCATAGCAGTGCAAGTAGACACTTCGTTGCTCGCTCGACATGCAAGAAGTAGCAGTTAAATTCTCAAACCAATTACATATGATTTTTAAGAACCTAGAAGTATTCACACGTGTATTTCTTGAGGTAAAGATCAGATGATTATGATTGTAATTGTTTTAATCATAGACTTTCGCAAAATATATGTGAAGTGATTTTAGACAACAGCAACAGCAGCAGCAAGAATTAATTATCTGACAGTGTTACTTGTAATAACAGGCACACCTTAAGGTGATCGTGTTGCGATTATCTAATCATTTAATACTAGCTAGTTATACGACAGCTGATTAAATATGTAGTTTATCTAATCAAAATTCTTTAGCTTAATTCTATTTGACATATCAAGATTAATGGGTCTGTTCTCAAAATCAGATAAATTCTACATTATTCAAACTTTTTGTGAGTGCATAATAGGTGGTAATCATCAACTTCCCGACATTGTATTATGTCAATTTACTTGTTAATTTCTTTACTAAAAGGACAATCATAACAATATACAAACACGTGATATATTATGTCATATCAGTAATTATAAAAATGACATATAGTAACAGAAAAAGGGGATAATATCTTAGAGCTGTTTCAGTCCAGAGGTGACAGGTCTCATTCTATCTTTATCACTCGAGTAGACTGGAGTCATTAATAGATGGAATAGCTGAAATAGAGGTACATGGACAATTCTCTAGGCCTCTTCAGAGATTATAAAATTCATAAGGTTAAGTTATAAATATACCCGCACCCATTTATTGCACTTGGTAATATAATTGCACTTGGCAATATAAAAAGCACTAGTGTAATAATAATTGGGTATTCTTCCAGCAGTATATTAGATAGATATTATCCCATAGTGGGTTGGATTCAGAACTCCTAACTTTCTTGCATATATA
>NC_068997.1:3646438-3647803 GCF_001194135.2 Octopus bimaculoides
TATATATATATATATATATATATGTGTGTATGTATATATGTGTTTGTAAGAATGTGTGTGCGCACACGCTCACACTCTTTGGATGATGTAATATCTGATAACAGCTGAGTACCGTGCGTGTGTGCTGAAGTCGGGTCTTTACTCATATGAGACATGAACGTTTTGCATCTACCACCTAAGGGCTGTTGAACGCTTCAGTCAGGGATATCTGCGACACATTCTGATTGTTGGTTGGTCCTTGTAGACTCCAAGTACAGATGTCTGGAGGGGAGCTGACGTCCTGGGCATTGAGACGATGGTACATAAGCACCAATTATGCTGGACTAGACGCCATGTTTGGACGCATCTCCAGTTTCAGGAATATGGGAAGTTTTGTCTGTAGTATCTGCAAACGTGTATGCTCACCAAAACCTGAACAGAGTTACATGTGTAGAGTAGAAATTTCCAGTCATTTTTTTAATGATAGTAACGGTCTTCCTCGGCCGTGAGTAGACAGCTATCACACACATACACACACATACACACACACACACACACACACCACACACACACCACACACACACACACACACGCTCATACAAACACTCACATGCACATACACACACGCACGGACACACACGCACACACACACACACACATACACTCACGTTTTATTTCAAGATATCTTGCCAATAGAGGAGAGCTGTGTATGTATGTATGTTTGTATATATATATATATATGTGTGTGTGTGTGTGTGTGTGTGTGTGTGTGTGTGTGTGTTCGTATGTATGCATGTATATTATACCTATGTATATTATATATATATATTGTTCTTTTTTCAGTTAATGTTGGTTGTCGATGTGGTACTTCCAGAGATTGTGTGGAAGAAAACGGAATTGCTGTATGCAGGTAAATATAGAATACTATCGTCATTTTTGTTATTGTTTTCATCATTCTTTTTCATTTTTATCTACTTTTCTTTCTCTTCTGTCTTTACCATCTTGTTTAACACCAGCTCAACACTAGTAGAACAGATCTCGTGCCAAAGTCTTTGGCATTACAGACTTATTTTCACTCATAGCTTTTCTCTGACTGCTTTATTTGATGTGTTCTCCCTGTTTCTGTATGCAATTATTTAAACACAAGCCAGCACTGAATCAGCAGGATTAGCATTAATGACGTGCTAGTCATGGCCATCTCCCCTTTTCTGACAAATGTATCATTCTCTTTCTCTCTTTCTCTCTTTCTCTCTCTTTCTCTCTGTCTGGCTATCTATCTATCTATCTATCTATCTCGTTATTTACCTTCGTATCTATCTATCAAAAATATACAATTACATGGATGCATACATATATCTGTGTTTATATATGTATATATATATATAT
>NC_068997.1:3648218-3653218 GCF_001194135.2 Octopus bimaculoides
GTACGGTAAACAAGTAATACTTTAGAAGATATGAGAAATTTTTAAGCAATCCTTCTCAGAATAATCTTTCAACTGTAAAATGTATACAATATATTAAAGTGGCCCTATATTCCCCTCTTTCTTCTTCTTCTTCTTCTTCTTCTTCTTCTTCTTCTTCTTCTTCTTCTTCTTCTTCTTCTTCTTCTTCTTCTTCTTCTTCTTCTTCTTCTTCTCTCTCCCTTTTCCCCCCTTTCTTTCTCTCTCATTCGTTATGCCTCTCCGTCTACTCTGTTCTTCCAACCACAAATTTCCTCCTTACATTTGACATGAATGTGTGCATTCTGATATATTGATGTGAAATTCAAAATATGCGTGAAAACAGGAATGTATGAATGAATATAAGCATACTCATTTTTGTATCATACTTAACGTATAATATACACTGTTAAAGACAAGCTACTACGGGTTTCGTTCAAGATAACAACTCTTCTGAACGTGCTGTGTTTAAAAACACAACATATATCGTATGCGGACGAGTCCATGTCTCAGGTTTTGTGAAAGCATGTTTTCAGGAGAAGAGTCTACCGTATCTACATCTAGACCGGTGGTATACCTTGGTATACGATCTAGGAACAGCAACCCTAGGCAAAACACACCGATATAATAAGGCTCAGACTATTTTCTACTATTTTTAGTTCAGCACACCGAGTGACAGTGTAACCTTCATTTCATTAAGGTTATCTCAGCTTGATGATAAGCTACATAAGTATTACATCATCAGGTTCAGCTAGCTAAGAAACGTATGGAGCGTGCATTTTACCTGTTACAATCCCTCAATTTGGACATGTATATAAATAAATAAATATATATATATATATATATATATATATATATATATATATATATATATATATATATATATATATGTATATATATATTGTGTGTATATATATACATATATATATATATTTGTGTCTATATATTTGTGTGTATATTTATGTGTGTATGTATATATATGTATATATGTCTGTATATAAATATGTGTATATATGTGTGTGCATATATATATATGCATACATGTTTATATACGTATATATATATACATACACAATCATACATAGAAGACAGAAGAGGAAAAGAATACGTGACCGCGAGACAGAGAAAGAAGAGCGAGAGCTAGAAAGAGAGAGAGAGAGAGAGAGAGAGAGAGAGTAAGGGAACGACAGCAAGAAAGAGTGATAGTGGGAGATAATAAAGTGGGAAAAGAATGCCTGCGTACAATAAATGCCAAGTTTCTCGATTGTATATGTTAGCGAAAAAAAAACAGTTTAAAGTTTATGAATATGTAACAATAGGCAAATTAGTGGACAGGCTATTATCATGAACTGAATGCAATTAAATATGCTCAAACATGCATACATACCTATTTACATACCTACCTACATACGTACAAATAGGCAGACAAGACAGACACACACATACATATACACATATGTATATATATATATATGTGTGTGTGTGTGTGTGTGTGTGTATGGATGTATATACACGCGCATGCATACACGCAAAGATTTATGTGCGTGTATGTGTATGTAGGTTAGTATTTTATATATGTATGTGTATGTGTGTATGTGTCTGTGTCTGCCTATGTTTGTATGTGTGCACGCACATATGTATGTATGTGAGTGAAAGGGTCTTTAGTTCAAGACAAGGCAGCTATTGGTGATTGCGACTACTTGAACTGGCTGGCACATGCAAGGATATGCAAGTATTGGGAGTACGCTTGTGCGTGTGTTTCATTACTGTTTCTGTGCTTGCATATGCTTTCCATACCTGGGACATTAAATGGAAAATCTCTGAAATTTCTTGTTTAAATTTTCATTATTCGTCTAATCGAATGGGTCTGAAAAATATGTATATGTATTTTCTCTGCAGATATGTTGTTGCGTAACATATTTGCTCCGAAAATAGCTGGAATAAACGAAAATTTATAGCCTTGATATATGAGTTGTATTTTCATCATCAGATCTCTATTGATGTTCTCTGTTTCCCCGACTTTTGAGGAGTCATTCTAACCCGCTGGGCAACAGATAGCCACAATGGTGCTCAACACTTGTTCCATGTGCTATACAACTATATCTGGCCAAATGTATTTATTGCGGGTTGCTGTTCTTACTGAAATATTCGACCAATATTGTTTAATTTAAAAAATGTGGATACTCTTTGGTTCTGGTGTGCCTTTGGTATGGCCGTCAGGACAGTTCTTTCTGCGTATGACATTGTCGACTGTCTTGGCAAGTGTTTCATGTGCCATACGAAGTTACTATCTTTTAGGATACTACGGACTGTTACTAATGATAAGAGTGATATCTTCCATGCTGATATGGCACGTTCGACACTTTCGAAACATTCTCAATTCCTTTCTTGACTAGATATTTGGCAGCTGTCTCCTGTTCATGGATAGCACAGACATAGCTTTCTAGGTGAAATGTAATGTACTTCTCACAGGAGAGGCTACAATTCCTGTAGATGCTCTTGTTGCCTCTAGCTCGCAGGTTATGTATTCATGCATCACTTTCATCTGGCGTAATGTGTATTTCACTTCTAAGTCTCTAAATAAGTCATTCCAGCCACACTTGGTTCACGTGGACGAAACGTAAGCTTAGAATACTTGTCCAAGAGTTATTCGTCTAATCTCTACTGTTGAGGATACATGTGATGTAGTCATTTCTCTTTTTACTATTTAGTAGACGTTGTCGAAGTGAAATTATGTAGCACTCAAAGACATCTGGATTGACGTTATGCCTCAACATCCACCCCTTAGTATAACATAGATCTTCTCAATGGCATTTCTACAGTTACCAGTCACTGTTACCATCTTCCCTGTCCTGATGTCCAAGTTGCGAACTTCTTCAAGTGTCCAGTCTAATATCCGAAATATTGGTACTAGTGCTGGCATTGCGGAAGAATATTGGAATATGGTTTTATAGAATGTAGACAGCCCTGTATCTTCCGATGTCTTCTGGAGTATATTTTCGTAATTCTACCTAATATGTATGTATGCATCTATGTATGTATGAATGTTATGTACGCAGCAACAGACAGAGAAACAACAGCCAAGGAGATGGCTTTTAATATTCTGTTGATGTTGGAACATCCATTTTAGTGGTAACGCACCGCTATAACCAATATTCTCACATTTCTTGCAAAATCAATCTACCAATATCTTGTAAAGTACCTTTCATACAATAACTTTTAACAGTACCTTGTCACACTCACTTGTAATAATACTGTCTTGTGGCGCTGTCTTGCAGCTTAATCGTGTTACACAGTCTTGAAACGTTATAGCTTGATGTACTGAATCATTATTGTAACATTGTCTTGCAACTGTACCTTGTAACAAACATTTTATAACAAATCAATGTAACAAGAATATGTCACAATGACTGGTAATACAGAAAATATGTAAAATATACAAAAAGTAACCTTTATGAAAATAAACTTTTATTTTCAGAACAATTGAATCTAATACAACTGAAACAGTTGGTAGCACACATCCAGTCCAAAATGCAAGCCATGTCGTAGACACTACATCCACTGTCAAGACATCAACTTTGAGAAGTTCCCTGAAAACAAAAACAGATGAAACAGCAATGACAACAGTAAGAACATCAACAACACCAACAACAGTAACAACAAAAACAACAGCGTCAGACGCTAGAGCAACAAGGATTCCAAGAACAACTTCATCATCATCATCATCATCATCATCATCATCATCATCATCATCATCATCATCATCATCATCATCATCATCATCACCATCACCATTGATATCGACGTCGTCGTCATCAATAACAACAACATCGTCTTCCTCATCATCAGCAACGGATGCAACACGCATATCAAGTCTAGATAGTATGTAGATGTTTTTAAAATATTTTAACCATCATATTCCTATCATTGTATATATATCTAAAAATAAGGTTATATAAATTGTATTAAAAAATATTCGAATTATTTATTTAAGAATAAATAAATTAATATAATAAATATAATAAATACATTAAATATAATTATGTAGAAATCGTCTAAATTAAATACGATTAATTATTTTAAAGAATCTTAATGATCCTTGTTTATGATTATTTAAAAACTAGATACAATGTACTGATTAAGAAAATTACATTTAAGCAATTCAATTTTCTATACCTAAAATATATATGTTTGATAGAACAAACAGGAAAAATATGACTCAATACAGGAGGGTATATACATTTTATTATTTTTAATCGGCAGAAAGTTGTAAATGGCACTCAAGTGCGGGAAGTTTCGTGCTTTGATTTTATAAGTCTATACTTGAAACTTTCAGCCTTTGAGTCACTTTTGTATCATTCTGCCGATCGGAAATAATTAAAAAAAAGTAAATTAGATATATCTAAATGTTTATAAATTTCAAAAATATTTAAATATTTATATATTTCAAAAAATATTTAAATGTTTATAAATTTCAAATATATATAAATGTTTATAAATCTCGATGTTTATAAATTAAAGCAATTTCATTTCCAATGTTTTTAAAGTATAGAAAAATTTGTGGAGCAGAGAGTAGCTGACTAGTATTTTATTTTATCGATCTTGAGACAATGAAAGATAAAGTTAATCTCGGTAGGTTTGGAACGCAGAGACTTGTTACTTTTACTTTGTCTTAGAGTGAACATCAAGTTGCTTAGAGTAGCGTAGAAAAAGGCGTGAGTAGTAAGTTGGATCATTGGGTTTAACTGACAAACTAGTGACTGACAAATCCACCTCGAGGAAGGCAAGGAAAAGCAACATTTATGTATTCTCATGCAAGTCCTGGGAGTCAGTAACCAGAGATTTTTCGCCGATCTAAAGCCGCAAAGGCATTCTATCATTTCGAATGTTTTTTTAGAGAATTGTCTGAAGGAAGAGGTTGTATATAAGACTGATGAGATCGATGTGGTTTATGCTTAATCTGAACATCTATAAATTAATGTCTG
>NC_068997.1:3655029-3658464 GCF_001194135.2 Octopus bimaculoides
TATATATACATATATATATATGCATGTCTATATATATAATAATGATGACAGTATTAGGGATGAAAATCCAAATTTACAGGGAAAAATTCAATTTAATTTAAATTATCAAAATTAAAATTAAATTAAATTTCACAATATATAATATATAAATATATAATTTAGAGAGAAAAAAAACAGAATTATTGAATTCATCCATGAAAATCCACAATCACATGTAGAAAAATTTGATAAGTAAATACACTAAAAAGACCTATAATAAAAATCAAAACAGTACAAAGTAATAAATATTATTTTATTTTAACATATATTATTTTATTATCTTAATATTTATTATTTCGACTTTTTTGATTTTTATTATAGGTCTTTTTAGTGTCTTTACTTATTAAATTTTTCTATAGGCGCTTCATTCAGTATATGTGTGTGTACATACACAGTCAAAGATCGGTTGTATGTCTAAGGCTCTCATTACAACTAAGAGGGAGAACCAAACAATATGTTGTGTAATGGTATCGTTTGTAGGGAAACTTTGTGTGAATCATTTATTGAAATGTGTTACAGATCCCTAGCTGCCTATTCATATATGCGTCTGTAAATCCATATGTATGTATGTATGTATGTATGTATGTATGTATATTTTGGTAAAGACACAAATCGAACAGGGGAAATAATACAGTTGGACAACATGAGAGCTTACAAGATGTAGACAAAAAAATGCGAAAATCCACGGACAAAATATAAACCCTGAAAAATACGTTAAACATAAAATGTTTTACATAGTGAATAGTACCCCGAAATAGTACCGACGTGTCAGATGAACACTTCGTTAAAGCAAAATAAATAATAAGGAGAAAGAAACAAGGAAAGAAATTTTAGATTACATGTTTATCGTTCGAATGCATGCTGCAAAATATTTTCACATATACATATTCTTTTTCAGTATACTTTTGATTTCAAAGAATTTTTTATAATTTTTTACAGCTTGACCAATTCTACAAAAGTCAGAATCTGCCAGGCTATGTTGATGTACAATTAGAAAATATATCGTGAGTTAATTTTTTAAAATAATTATCTTGGCGTAGCCCTATCCCAGCACTCATCCAGGAAACATATCTATAATCCAGGCATATATATGTAATATTTCAATGAGCAATTATTTGATCCTAGCAGCCGTTAATCTGCCGTATGCGTGTATGTTTTATAGAGCATAAAATAATCTATAATTTTCGTATTTTATTAATGCTATAAATGCACACAATTACACGTACGCACACGCAAGCAAACACACAGATACACATCCGTGAGCGCGTGACAGAACATCCTTCAACAGAAAACATTTATTTACACGTCACAGACTTTCTTTTTATTTAGTTATAGGTTGGCGGATGGATTCTAGTCCTTGTTTTTCTGAACGTTTGATTGCATCACATTAAATATTTTGTGATATTCAATGAAAATACTCGTAGTTGTGTTAAACATACCCAGCAATATGTCCAAGTAATTTTCTTTGAGACACCAACATATTTTTTATCTGATAAAATCAAATGAATGTATTGTCAGTTTTAAATATGTTACTGACATTCTAAGCTTAACTCTTCGTTATACTTCTCGTACTAACTATGTATTTTGGAGATAATCATAATTGGTTAATGGCTATCAAGCAGCAGAATAGAAGAGATACAGAAATCTATGTTGCACGTATTGCCTGGACCATTTGAAAGCTTGAGCCTACTGGGCAATTGGCCGTGGAGTGGGGCCGCATTTAAGGACCCAATTCAAATTTGTGTTTAGTGTAGTTATGTTATAGAAGCCTCAGAGCATTTCTCTGCTTGGGAAGCTATAGTAATGTTGAAGTGAGCCTGCCTACTGCTGAGGCTTTATTCTATTATATTACTAAAAGAAGAATCTCCAGATATCTTGACCGTGTCCTTGCCCTCCTAGTGGCTTCCCTCCTCTCTCACATCCAAGACACCAACCATGCGCTTCGTTTGTTCAACTCTTTCTCCTTCCTTCCTGGCCCCTCTAAACTTCTCTTCACTCTCGACATCCAGAACCTTTACACGGTGATCCCTCACCACGAGGGGATGAGTGAACTCCAGTATTTCCTTGACTTTCGAACCAACCCCCAACCCGACACATCCACACTCGTTCGTCTGGCCGAACTTACCTTCTCACTCAACTGCTTCCCGTTCGCTGGTGATTTTTACCAGAATCTCGGAAGTAGCCATGGGAACTAGAATGGGCCCCAATTATGCGAGCTTGTTCGTTGGCTACGTTCAAGCCCAAATATTCTCTGAACCCGGAACCATGTGACTAGGAAATAAACGTCTTACCATACAGACACACCTGCGTTTGTATGCGTTTTGTATTAATTTATGAAGAATGTTCTTCCTTCTTTAACATCGTACAGTTTTGTTTCAGAGGGAGTTTTAGAAGGATTTCTAGCAGGTCAAGCTACCGTACATAGCTTTCTCTGTTGTGATCAGGTTTCAGTAAATGCTCAAAATTGTCAAGTTGAAGCCTCTACACAGTCGTTCGGCAGGCTAGAAATAACAGCCTAATCTCCTTCAGATCATTCTCTACAGTCTTACATAAGATACCACATATTAGATAATGTGGTAAAGTAGATCTAAAAACTACAAAAGAGTCGGGATGTTCATATTGTTGGAATACTTTTGATCGTAAGTTTGCTCGATCAGGTTTCACCGAGGCTACCCAAGAACAGCTCTGTTAGAAACAAATATGGAAGCCTCCACATGATCACTAGTCCTGCTCAATCTGCTTAAACATTGTAACGGAATCTCCCTCAAATTCCACACACTGTCATTGTATATATAACAGCTACAAAAACAAAAACAGCCATGAAGTATAATTTATACAACAATTATTACCTGATACACCTTTCTTGTTACATACAGACACATACACACACAAACAAAAATTCAAACACACATACTCACACACAAACCTTTTCTCCCCTTCCTTCTTCACCACTCTCTCTCTCTCTCTCTCTCTCTCTCCGTCTCTCTCAAACACTCACGCACAAGCACGTATAATAAATTTTAATTTTGATTTTTGCAGGAAACATGCCAACGATATAACAGTGAAACACCGCGTTAACTTCGATCGTTTTGTTGATGAAGACACTTTACGAAGGATAAGTCAAGTTCTTTTCCAAGCTTATCGCAACGAATCTCTCACAGGAATTGTGTGGAAAATGATCAGTATACCGCATATTCATTACAAAAATATCACTTGTAAGCAATACCTCAGTGTTCAAAATTTTCATTCTGTGATTCCTATATTCTTCTGCACTTTTATTCACTTACTGCGTGCGCCCATGTTGTCAATTGTATATCGAATCTAGCCCCTTTTTCTGTATATGTATGTATTTATAGTATATATATATATATATATATGTATGTATATATATATATA
>NC_068997.1:3659140-3667037 GCF_001194135.2 Octopus bimaculoides
ATATTCATTACAAAAATATCACTTGTAAGCAATACCTCAGTGTTCAAAATTTTCATTCTGTGATTCCTATATTCTTCTGCACTTTTATTCACTTACTGCGTGCGCCCATGTTGTCAATTGTATATCGAATCTAGCCCCTTTTTCTGTATATGTATGTATTTATAGTATATATATATATATATATATGTAGACATGTGTGTGCGTGTGCGTTTGTATGTATGTATGTGTGTTTGTATGTGTGTGTCTGTGAGTGTGTCTGTGAGTGTGCGCGCGAGATGGTGCGAATGTAGATCTGCGCACACATGCAGATTCGTGTGAGTACATACACGCAGATATAAAGGCATATAGATACACACATATATACATAAATACTTGTACATCTACCGGCCCTTCCTACTTGCCCCCAACCACGCGACCGATGTCTTGGACGATTTCGTGTCCACCATGTGGTATTTTTCCTGCAATTGCTGTCGCTGCAATATCATAATCAAACTGCGACACCACATGACCTTTCTTGACCAATCGCTGGCTAACATCTAGTAGCAAACATTAACTTTCTTCCATCGAACTTTCATTCAAACTCAATGGCCAACGACTAGCGATACGCTTGAAACACAGAGTACCAAGAAGTTTAAATCAAACTGTTTTGATCCATATATATATATATATATATATATATATATAGTTCAAAAAAGGAAAAAGACAAAAAAACAACAACAAAAAACAACAACGTGAGGACGTGATACAGATTGTGTTACTAGACGCTCGGGAAAGGAAAGAGAGAGAATATGACGTTTCGAGCGGAGCTCTTCTTCGGAAACAAGGAAAGTCCACAGAAGGGGAAAACGGAGGAAGAAAAAATCGCCAGCAATGTCCGACCGACCATATTATCAGATGTTGTTACGCATCATTGATCACAATGCATTTTTGCATTGTCTTAGCCTTCAAATGACGCCACTCAACTAGTTAGGCGAGCAGGTCAACATTCCCCGCTGACCGAAACAGGGAGCAACGTGTAATGAAGTGTTTTGCTGACGAGCAAAACACGCCACCCAATCAGTAAATCGAACCCACCATCTAGGGATCGTGAGTGCAAGTGCCTAACCATTAGGTATATACTTTTTATTAAACCTGAAATAATTTCACAGACTGTTACTCAGAGTTTCACATTAGCCTTCGTCGGACATTTGTGAACATACGTATGATCATACAACTCTCCGGCGAACGGTATTGTGAAACTCTGAGTAACAGTTTGTTACGCATATTACTCTGTCTACAGCCTTCGAGTACATTTTTCCACCTTGCTTCGCACTTATGTGCTTCCTTGCGTATGTATGTATGTGTATATATATACATATATATCTATATATATATATATATATATATATGTGTGTGTGTGTTTATGTGTGTGTGTGTGTGTGTGTGTGTGTGTGTGTGTGTATGCATGCATTTATATACGTATGCATGTATGTATAATTGTATGTATAGTTGTATTTATGTGAATTTAAACTTCTCCCTAATTCCAACAATTTTATATTGTACATGAGCCATATGCCTCTATGTAGCTATCAAAATTATTTGTTCTTAATATCCAAACGCTCACCGTATTCAATTTGATGAATATTAAATCACTTTATTTTTTATTTAAATTCATATCAGCCGTTGTCTTTTGTTTCTGTGGAAGCTACACTTGTATACAAATAAAAGATGGATTCCTATGCAGGTTTGTGAAAAATATATACATACTTATATAGCTACATACATACATACATACACACATACATACATACATGCATACATACATACATGCATGCATGCATACATGCATACATGCATACATACATATACACACACGCATATGTACTTATGTATATAGGAGGGATGCTGAAAAGTTCCTGGCTTTAAGGGAGTCACGAAAGGCCTGGCTGGAGGCCCAAACTTCAGATTTATCTTACAGGGCTCAGAAAAACTGAGGACCGATGCAATAAGTATGTGAATCTCGGAATGGAATATGTTGAATAAAATCATAATTAACTGATCCTCCTGTATTTTCTTTTACCTCAAGCTATGAACTTTTCAGCACCTTTTCGTAAAGATACATACAGACATTTCACTTCCGAGACAAATAGGACACAGAGATATATTATAACACCAGACTTGAGACGAGTGGCGTTGCACCCGCAAAACGGGAGAATGAGTTCGGGAATGCAACAGAGTATTACCCGATAGCCATACTGTAAAACAAAGTAAGGGTTTTACTCTATCTATCACAGACTCTAAATGTAGCTCTGACGTATGCCATATCGTTTGAGTCTATTCAATCTTCACTCACAGCACTTGAGACTGCGTAGATATCACTTGTACAAGATGCAGTGTATTCAGATTGAACTTGAAATCATGTTGTTACGAGTTGAATGTCTTAAGCACACCGCCACACTTACATCCATTTTATTCCAAACAGAAACTCAATATCCTCTCAGATGTCATATATGAAGTTAACATTGTCGTTGTATCTCTATGTCAGCAGACGTTACATCCACTTGTGAAACTGGCATTTAAAGATTGAGACATTTAGCTACATAAGTAATATGTAATACGTGAGTTAGAGATGAAAAATAACAGAATTAATCATTGAATACGGAAAGAAAACAATATTACTCAACGGCTGGTAATATTTTAATCACTTCAGAAAGTGCAGGAGACAAAGCACAACATGTTTTAGTTTTGTTATGACCTCATTAGCCAAAGCTACACTTTGTCTCTACTTGTCTAAGTAGCAATGAGAGAAGCATTTCCATGTCGAGCAGTTAAGCAGTTTGAGTAGGTTTTTTTTCTTCCAGATGGACACAAAAGTATGTGTCTTTGTACAACAACTAGCATTCCGTCGGTTACGACGATGAGAGTTCCAGTTGATCCGATCAACGTAACAGCATGTACATGTGGCTGAACACTCCACAGACACGTGCATCCTTAACGTAATTCTCAGGGGGATTCAGCGTGGCACAGAATGTGACAGGGCTGGCCCTCTGAAATACAGAAACTACTCATTTTTACCAGACGAGTGGACTGGAGCACCGTAAAATAAAGTGTCTTGATCACGGGCACAACGCTCCGCCGGGAATCGAGCTCATGATCGTAGGATCGCGAACCGAATACCCTAACCACTAAGCCACGCCCCCTCACTGTATTTTTATAACACCCGATAGACGTCATTGTTCTCGACACAAAACTTTCCGCAGTTGAAAACTTGCTATCGGGTAAGACCACGCATATTTCAATGATATTGTGTATCCGATAGTTAGCTCTTTCCGTTTTTTCCTTCACTCTGTAGATTTGGGTTCCACATCCAAATAATTTATAATTTGGTACGTTTGATGAGAAATAACTCATTTAAACTGACGGTGGCGAGTGCCATGTATATCGTTACCGTATAAGTAAATACACAAGTCCTTGCGTTGCTTCGGGATTAACTTTGCCTGTAATTTCCCCGGATCGATAAAATAAAGCACCAGTCCAGGTCTGAGGTGAATGATATCAATTAATCCCCTCTCTCAACCTAGCTGGCGTTGTACCTATATTAGAAACCATTATTAATTATAACACGTTCTTCTTTGTAGGAATACAACCGAAAACGTCCCCAGCGGCTCCAGTAAGTGAAATAAATATATTCTTATTCATTCTATGATTAGCCTCAGACTAAATATGTTCATTACCTTTGAAGGAATTCCAAATAAGGCACACTTTTAATAGTTCGAATAATTACCCAACTTTGAAATTTGCATAAATTCTTCCTTTGGTCGGTCAATATAAAAATATTTTACGAATAAGCGCAAATTCAACGGGAACTTAACCTGACACGCAAGAAAAAAATTACCAGCATAACTCATTGGAGTAAAACCCATAAAACATATAGAAACTAGTTTTATACTGAGTCGATTTCTTCCGACTACAACCAAGAGCAGGCACGATGCTGTGTCTGCAAGTATTTCCGAAATCCGTTGAAATCCGATTCGTTATATTTCAGATACTGTGACAGTAGTGCTGTCGGTGTTGTTATCATTGGCCACAGTAATAGCAATCGTTCTGGGAGGACTCTGGTATTATCGAAGACATTATTCATATCGAAACAATTATCAAAGAACTGACCTAGACACGTAAGTTCAATCTATCTTCTACTTTATTCCTTCTAACTTTAGTTTCAGATCTGCTAGATTACAATAAACCTAGTTTCAAACGATAACGATAACAAAATTATTTACCTATTTGAAGCCTGTTGAACTTCACGTCTCTATACCAATTACTAAAAGTGGTATGGCCTGCTCTTTTGCATAGCACCAGATAAATGTTTACTAATGTGGTGGACTGGCAAAGCTGTCAGAGACTCACAAAATGTGTAGGGGTATTTATTTTGGCTGTATGAGCTCAAATGCCATCGATGTCAGGTTCGATCTTCCTTCGTCCGGGGTCAATAAAAATGTACCAGTTTTTATTTCCCTCTTCTCTCTCTCTCTCCTTCTCTGTCGCTCTCTCTCTCTCTCTCTCTCTCTCTCTCTCTCTCTCTCTCTCTCTCTCTCTATCTCTCTCTCTCTCTCTCTCTCTTTCTCTCTCTCTCTCTCTCTTTCTCTCTCTCTCACTTTCTCCTAACTGGATACAGCCAATAAGATTGTATTTTGTAAAACTAACACTCAAACGAATGCAGCAAAGAACCCCCCGATATATATAGTCCCAGGACAATTCTATTTAGTTAATTCAATTTTCAACATCGATAAATTATATTTCTATGGTAACAATTTTCATATCAAGAGGTTGTGTTATTTATTGATATTGAAACCATAATACTGACTGCGAGTTATAATGATATCATACAAGACGGCAAATTGGCAAAGCGGTCAATAAAATGGCTTGCGATAATCGTTCCGGCGGTTCTCAGTCATCTAAATTCAAATCCCAAAGATATCAGGTTTGCACCTTCACAAATCCGAAAACACATGTGAAGTGTCTCACAAAACAACCTGTATATTGTCTCGCGAAACTACTTCTGTAGTGACCTACAAAAACACCTCTGTAATATCCCACGAAATTACCAGCGTATTGTCCCATGAATCTACCCAAAATACAATGTGTATCTTATGAAAATCACTATAGGTCGTTGATTGACCCAGTGGTGTAAAGAAGAAAGACAGAAGCGACCACAAAAGTGTAAGTTGTTAACTATAGTGAGGTGAGGTGAGAGGTGAGACCCCTTTGGTCATGAATGACCATGGGATTGCGCTTAGAAAGTTACCCTCCGAGGCACAAGTCCGAGCAAGGTTATTTATGGAAGGCCAGCAGTCACCCATGCATACCAGCCTCCCCTCTCCACACCACTGATGTTATCCAATGGAAAGGCAAAGGGGTCGATACAACTTGGCACCAGTGACGTCGCAACTCATTTCTACAGCTGAGTAAACTGTAGTAACGTGAAATAAAGTGTCTTGCTCAAGAATACAACACGCAGCCCGGTCCGGGAATCGAACTCGCAACCTCACGATCGTAACCACTGAGCCATGCGCCTTCACTATAGTATATGCTATTTTTTATGATGAAACAAGTCTTAAGTGCGGCTCAAATAATTCAGTGCACAGAAGAAAAAATGATTTTTAATCATTTTAAAATTCCTTCCTTAATATGAAGTAAATCTATTTCGTGTTAACAACAATTCTTATCAAGATTGAGAAGGAAAAGGAATTCGAAAATTCAAATTCATTCAAAAATGGGGATGTGTATCTGATTCTAGACGAGCTCCAGTCCACTAACACCTTTTCGGCAAAGTATACTTAGAAACAGCACTAACAAAGGTGAGAATGATTTCAGATGACACATAATGCATGCTTGCACGTATACATGCTTACATATATGTATGTGTCTATGTCGGTATGTATGTACATATGAGTGTGTCTAAATATATGTATATATATATATTTATCTATCCAACTCTCTTTTTCTCTCCCACTCTCTCTCTCTCTTTCTCTGTGTGTGTGTGTGTGTGTGTACATATATATATATATCTATATATATATATATGTGTGTGTGTGTGTGTGTGTGTGTGTGTGTGTGTGTGTAGGCAAAGGCGTAGCATTGTGGTAAGAAATTTGCATCCCTACTATAAGGTTCTCCGCTGTGTGTCCCTCTGGACCGATCAAAGCCTTGTGGATGGATTTGGATTTGGTAGACAGAAACTTAAGGAAGCACATTTTATATATTTGTGTGCATTTGTATGTGTTTGTGTTTGTGTGTGTGTGTGGATTTGTGTCTGTGTTTGCTTTCCTTCACCGCTTGACAACCGGTGTTAGTGTGTTTACCTCCACGTAACCTAGCGGTTTGGCAAAAAAAAAAGCGACCATAGAATTAGTACCAGTCTAAAAAAAGGATAAAAGTTCTGGGATATATTCGTTGGATTAAACTTCTTCAAGATGCCCCAGCTTGGCCGCGGTCTAATGACCAAAACGATTTAAAAATAATATATGTATATATATATGTATATATATATAGGTGAGAATAAATTTCGAATATGTACATAGGCAACGACATGCGATACAAAACAGAAAGAAGTTAAAAACAACATGCTGGATTATCTAGAAAAATTCTAAAATATGGCGTTTTATTGTTTAAATATACAATAAAGTCAATTTAATTAGTCTAAATAATCTCAGGCTGCCTTATTGACTCATAAAGTTCCATTTACGCTACACCTGTGAAATCTCAGAATGTCCGCAGAACATTTTATGGTGTATTGTGTCTATAAAACATACTATAAAACAGCAATTAACTCAGATTAATTAATCTTAAATGTCGTTAATGTTAAATGCTGGTTTATTTGTAATTTGGGTGAATGTAGCATATCGTTTGTATCATATTGTTAATTTTACCAGAGGCCGTTGTTTACGTATATTTTCGACAACTCTACTATGCTATATGCATGTATATATGTATATACAGGATGTCCATATATTATCATTAAAATATGAAACTTCAAACAAAGAAGAAAATTAAGGGTTTATTTGGAAAGCAAAAGCAAGCAAATAAATGCTTTAATCATATTTACTTTACATGCAAAGATATAGATTGATATATCTCAACTTTAATGGATACAAGAAAATGTGGAAGTTGTAAAGCTAATTTATGAACATCCTTTATATATACATACTTAAATACTTAAATAAGTATCGGTTAGATTTGGCCCAGGCCACGACTAACTTAATAGCACATTGTGGAAATGACTTTTAATGATGTTTCATATTACAATCACTCTTTAGGCACCATAGCTCAATTCGGGTAAAGCGTTATTCTTTGCACAAATATATTCAGTTGTACGTGGTTTATCTGTAATTTGTTGGAAGTATCTATTCATCCAGGAACTGTTTGAATGTTATGATATCTTTATTTCCCTTTATGTGTCTTGGCATGATACTAACGAGAACACGATCAGCTGAGGTGAAACACTTCTTTCTTAGTGTTGTGATGTGATGTGAGCATGATTTTTGCAGAGGAAGGATGGCACGGGTTGCAAGCCTTGGGTGTATTTTAAATTTCATGGCATCAACATTTGAAAAATACTCTTAGGATATCTTCTACAAATATATACAAATGACATAGCACTCTCAGCAGTGTTGGAAGGAAAAAGACTTCAGCTTCTCGAGTCGACCCCAGTAGACGAGATCTGCCATGACGTCTATTTTGTTTGTGATCTTTTGGGTACTTCAATTGTTATTTTTTGTTTTATGTAGGGACACAGCGGGCACAGTATTAATATGTATGTGTATGTGTGTGTATGTGAGTGTGTGTGCAGGTGTGTGTGTGGTGTGTACGCATGTATGTTATTATATATGTGTATATATATATATATATATATATATAT
>NC_068997.1:3667571-3669423 GCF_001194135.2 Octopus bimaculoides
ATATATATATATATATATACTATGTATAAGTATGTATGTTTACATACATACTTATGAATATGTGTACGTGTAAAGGTAAGATCCAAGGATCAAGGTGTAATAAGTTAGTGAGTTTCAAGTAATCTGCAGAAGATAGAAGAAAAGAACAACTTTCAGGAACAATTGTGGTTTATTGATGCAGAAGGTTTCCTATATCGAAGTACGATAAGCTGAAAAAAAGGTACTTTTGTAGTTCACGGTTAGCAACAGAGGATGTTGTATATTCAAATAAGGAATGGAGCGGACAAATTCTAGGCTACATACATTTCATAGTTAGCGGAACCTCGGTGATAGTAAATTTCAGATAAACTCTTCTTTAGTAACCTCACTTTTCCGCCAAAGAAATAACAGATTAAAACGAAAATAACAAAAATTCTTTGCTTGAATGGACAAAAGTCCATTAATTATCCTGCCCAGTGTCCATTGACTAGTAAGGAGCTAGTGAGTCACAGGATACTGAAAACAATCATAAAAATTTTTGACGATTTGAATAAAAGAAGTTTGAAATCTAGATAAAATAAGTGGTAATAAATTCCAGCTGTCATCTTCATAGATCTTATAGATCCCGTGTTCGAATCGCCGATTTAACACGGGGTCGCCTAACAACAATGTAAGCTTCATATAAATCAAGGTAACCTTGGCTTGAAGAGTAGACACCTCTCGTTTGAATATTTTACTGCTTCTGACGTTCTGCTTATTAAGAAACATATGTAACCTAGATTTTATCTACTGTATTCCCTAATTTTTGAATATATATATATATATATATATATATATATATATATTGCAAACGCACATGCACGCACACACGCGCGTACACATACACATACACACACATACACACACACACACACACACACACACACACGGACGCACATGCGCGCAGGCGTCACATACACATATGTATGTATATATGTATGTATATATTTCCATACATATTTTCCAAAAATGCTACCATGTCTCTTCAATGCAATGCAAGTAAAAATATAAATAAAAGCCTAGAAACTCGATTGTTTTAAAGTCTGTTGTTAACATGCCGTTTAGTCTTTGAAGATGACAGCTGGAATTTATTACCACTTATTTTATCTAGATTTCAAAAACTGCTTTTATTTCAAATGGTCAAAAATCTTGAGAATTGTTTTCAGTATCTTGTGATTCTCTAGCTCCATACTAGTCAATGGACACTGGGTAGGATAATTAATGGACTTTTGTCCATTCAAGCCAGGAATTGTTGCTATTTTCGTTTTAATCTGTTATTTCTTTGGCTGAAAAGTGAGGTAACTTAAGAAGAGTTTATCTCAAATTTCGGTGAGTTATTTATAACATTTTGGCATTTACTTTGACCCTTTCATTTCGGTATTTCTGTTGAAACACACAGATTTTGTCGTAATTAATTCTGAAAATATAGAAGAATATATTACAAGAGCTATATGAATATTAGGCGGGTGGTTGAAAAAAAAAAGTTAAAAGGCAATGTTGATGAATAGTTTTAGCTTAGGGAACGTCACATAAGAAGTTAGCATTACGGAGTTAGGCTGGATTAGTATCAAAAGGGCAAAAAGAAGTTGAAGTGTGAAGAGAAAATTGCTCTGGTGGTTAATTTCATGTGTGTGTATATATATATATATATATTTCGTTTTGGGATTTGGTTTGCAAGGTTTTTTAATGTGATTTCGTGTGTTGAAGCATATTCTGTTGTGTCTGGGGAGAGTCATTTTCTTTTCGTGCCTTAAAATTTAACACACTCACCGTTAAAATTTCCACTTATTTTTATTTTCCTAAAATTTTCGTTCCGTCTTGCAATCTTTTCAAT
>NC_068997.1:3669727-3676804 GCF_001194135.2 Octopus bimaculoides
TATATATTTACGACTCTACTTATTTCTGTGTCTCTGTACCTTTTTCCCCCTCTCGTTCTTCCTTCTGTCACTACTATATCTCTCTCTTCCTCTCTTTCTCTCGTTGCTCACCTATTTTCTACTTCCACCCCTTTTTTCTCCCTCTACCACCCTTTCTCCTTACCCCTCGCTGGTCACATGTGTCCAGCTACTTATTATTTTCTTCCTTAGCTATCGACAAGCAAACATAGTACTACTTCGTCCCGTTTCTTTCCAGTTCGTTGTTTCACAGCATTCAATATACACATAATTTTTCACGTCTGGCCGTATAGCCTTTTCCGTTTGTTTTCCTGTCTTGTTTTCTGTCCGCCACTACATTCCTGCATGGTACAAATTTAATCTGTGGTCCGTGGGAAGAGCCACTTTAACGAAGCCTCCTGCCCTAACTCTTTGAAACGCCTGTGTTAGAATGGTTTGCAACGTCCTGTACCCAGATATGCACCTATATATGCAGGTAGATGTAGGTATGTACATAGTTGTACGTATATATGCATATACTCATTTATTATTTGTTATATATATATATATATACATATATACATATATATTTGTTTATATTTATATATATGTAGATATGTATGTATATGTGGCTGTGTGGTAGGTAGCTTGCTTACCAAGCACATGGTTTCGGCCGGTTCATGCCCGCTGCGTGGCACCTTGGGCAAATATCTTCTACTACAGCCTCTGCCGACTTGTTTACATTTTAGGTAGAGGAGGTCTATATCATTGTTTATGTGAAAACTATGCGTGCTTGTTTGTATTTTTCGGGTTTTCTCATCAATGGCTCGGATCTCATCAATGGCTCGGATCTCATCAATGGCTCGGATCTCATCAAGCGTCCAATCAAGCAACTTAAATGTTGTTATGAGTACTGGCACTGCAAACACACTGTGGCGCGCTGTTTCATTGAATACAGAGAGTTCTGAGGTCCAAATTTTCTTTATTCGGCTGTAATATTCTTTAGTGACACATCTTTTGTTACAGGTGCCACTGTAAGATATGTTTTTATCCACCCCTAGATACATGTTACATTTCTCATCAGATACAGGAGAAATAGCTAAATCATTGACGGAGATGCTATTAGTCTTGTTTATAGTTTCCCACCTTTTCACAACCATATAACATTTATCCTGACAAAACTCCAAACCAGCATCCTGTAAGAATGTTGTAACTATGTCAAGGCTCTTTTTCATCTCATGCATATTCTTTGCATAAAGTTTTTAAGTTATCCACAAAGAAACAGTGTTTAATTTTGGTATTTCTGTTTCCTTGTGATCCAGTGCGATACCCTTCAGACTTCCTTAACATGAATGACAAGGGGTTTACAGAAAGTATAAACATCTTAACCCTTCGGCAGCATCTTTTAACCACCAAGCGTCGAAGTGCATCCCTTGACTACGTTTGCATACATGAAACTGATGACATCGTAAGACATGGAAGACAGCTCCTTGAGTAACACTCCTTGTCTGATAACGTAGAATACATTCCCAAAGAAGCTGCACGACTCTACCGCAACATATCATCGCATGAAAGGATGAGACTATATGAGCAGAGGACTATGCATGGAAATGTTAGTAGAGAGCTCCTTGATGATAGTAACATCGATCATCAAAGCAGTTCATCATGGCCAAATAGCCGGATTATTACCTCTCACTTTGAAGGGTATGCGTTTGCAATCCAAGAGGAGGATATATCAACCAAGTACCTGATGCACACAAAAAATAGAGACTCAGGAAAAGCTGCAAAATGTGACAATTTCGAATTTTCGGCTTGCGTTTTCGGCTGATAAAGTTGAGTAGACCGAAATTTTGAAGTCACTGTCAACTTGTTCCTCGTAAAACTTCAATAAACAATTACTCTACTAAAATGTATTGAGCAATCCTTCAGTTTAAGCTTGACATAAAAACAAACATCAATATATATCAATGTGTGAGTGTGTGTGTATATGTTTATATGTATGTGTATATATATATATATATGTGTGTGTTTTGCAAACAATTGAACATGCAAGTGCTACCAGTCGAAAGCTCCACATACCGGAAACCAGTAAGTGTATGAGGTTATCAGGGGAAAATGAGCGCCGTCTCGGGGCCTACCTCTCGACGGCATCATTGCGTACCGGCCCGCGAAATTTTGTTTTCCCACAAAAGCTCCGGACCCCAGTAATGAACTCATTTACATACAGCCAATCAGAGCTCACCTTGACCTTGTTGTAAGTTAACAGAAACACTGTACCGATCATTTGTAAATCAAAACACTTGTAAATCAAAACACTTGTAAATCGACCGATCGCCAAATTATGCCTGATTTTAGAAGGAGAAAAGTAATTAGGTAGATTTGTATCTATACCTATTATCAGATTTTATTGGGGCCCCATATGGTAAAGATGTGGATGTGAAAAATGTGGGTAGTGGGAGATGTGCTAGCAACTCTCTCTCCTTACAGTTTTAGGAAGTAAGCAACAGGGCAGCCATGGTTGAAACAACTACAAGATCAAGGAGCATTATTAAAAGTGTAAAGAAAGTTGGTCATTCCCTACCCAAATGAATTTATCTTATCGCCCATCACTTGTTATGCCCTCATGAATTAGTTTTAATAGTTGAGCTCCGATTGGCTGTATGCAAATGAGGTCATAACTGGGATCCGGAACTGTCGTGGGAAAAAAATGTGTTTGTGTGTGTGTGTGTGTGTGTGTGTGTGTGTGTGTGTGTGTGTGTGTGTGTGCGTGTGTGTGTATCGTGAAGTATGTCTTCATCGTATCTTTGCAATACATTTGACTTTGAAGATTGAGTCACCCTATCAATAAATGTTGCATTGTACGTTTTAAATATCATTAATTTAACATTTACACACGCTCTCGCAAACAAACAGAGAAACACTCACACAATCACACACACACACACATTGACACAAGCTCGGAAACACTTTATTGCAACCTTTGATTTATTTCTTTAACAACAGGAGCTGTGCAGTTTCGGTTGCAAGTAACGACACATCCATCTCCAAGAGTACCTGTTCAAGTAACTATAGTAATAAACACCTGCCCCTGAAGTACAAACGGAACTGGCAGAAAATCAATAACGACAGCATCAGACGTGTCAGCCAAGAAATCTTCTCTTCCGAAGGCGATTATATTTTTATTCCACGCAAACCAAGTAAGATATTAAAATCATTCTTCTTCCTGTACCTTTTTTTTTACTGATGTGTATTTTTCTGGGCTTTCTTCGTCTTCATTTTACCATTCTTTTCGTAATTCTATGGTACAATGCGACCACGTGGTTTCGTTTACTTTTTCATAAACACACACTTTACAGGAAGTACAGAATTAATGTGGATGTAGTAAGCAATCATGTATATGTATATGAGCATGTGTGTGTGCGTGCGCGTGTGTGTCTGCGTGCGTGTGTCTATACACTCATGCCTACATATGTGTGCATATACACACACACACACATATATATATATATATATATATATATATATATATATACATGTGTGTATATATATGTGTGTATGTGTGTGTGTCCGTGCTCTCTCCGTCTTTTCGTTCATAAAAGATCGATAGAATAAGGACTAGGCCTCTGAAAAATCTCCTGGTTCGATGTCTTTGACTAAGACCCATTCAAGGCGGAGCAGTGCCCCAGTATGGCCACAGTCAAATGGCTGAAACGAGTAAAAGATGAAAGATAAAAGACACAATCTCATTGAACATCTAATATTTGATTTTCGTTTCTTTTTCAGAACGAACAAATCATCAGCCAGACCAAACACCGAACATTTCTTGGGACTATACTTTCTGAATTTCATGTATTTGGTAAAAGAAAATTTACTGCTTCCATGTATATTCCATCAAAAGCCATTTGCCACTTCGCTTTGAGTTCCGCGATTGGGTTATTGATAATTGGTTCACATGCCAAAAAACCCTTGTCTCAAGTGAAATATGCAAAAGCTTTTCATTGTCTTCCAAAGACTGAGCTGATCCTGGCGGAGCTGCTCGTTGCTTCCGGTCGAGGGATAACTTGTAGTCGCATCCGGCCCAACACTGGAACTCGTCGTTCCTTCCAGTCTGTAATTGCTCGTTACTTCGAGTCCAGAAAAAGCTGGTAGTTGCTTCCGATTCAATGTTTGGGCTCGAGATTATTTGCGGTCCAGGAATAGAGCCCCTCGTTGCTTCCGGGTCAAGATGAGAACCGAGTAAAAGGTTACTTATTGAAAATAAATGAAAAAGACTGAAGATAAGAAAATAAAGTATGAAAAGCAGAGAGAAAAGGAAATAAAATACTTTGAAGAAATTTGTTTTATCCATTCATTTAAACAAATTCTACAGTGAAGTCGACGCTCGGTTAAAGAAACAGACAGGAAAATGACAACTTAAAGAAATTTCTAGAAGTCTAATTTGGAAAATTCCGTATTAAACAGCGGTTAACAATGAATTGACTGCCATTAAGACGATGAGCTGGAAGAATCGTTACCAAATCGCACAAACTATTTCGTCTGTCTTTGTGTTCTGAGTTCTAATTCCTCCGAGATCGACTTCACCTTTTATCCTTTAAAGCTTGATGAAATAAGTACCAGTCGAGCAGTCGGGTCGACGTTATCGACCAGCCCCTCACACAAAATTGCAGGTCTTGCACCTATAATAGAAAGGACTATCGTTGTTGTCATTTATTTGCACTGTCATGTCTGTGACAAATTTTGAAATCTTTGTTTACTTTGGAATTATTTTCCCGCATTAAACAGGAAAACAAGAACCGTATCTCAGTTCTTTACAGATTTTCAGATAGTTGAAATGAAACTTCGTAGAATGAAAACAGAGTTTTATTCTAAAGAATATGGTGCGTAAATGAGAAATAAGAACTATTAATCACTCCAATCAATTAATACAGATCGAGTTGGAGAGGAAATATTTTCCGCCCTGCTAACCAGACTACATATACCTTGATATGGAGTTAAAGACTAAACTGTCTTCTCTAATGAGTAACCCAAACTGCTGTTTCACCTTACAGAATCTCCAATGAGTATGGAACAAAGATCCGTGCTAATACTGAAACATCATCTGCAGGCCTACAATAGGAAAGCGATGAATGACTGGATGGCCATTGGACAAGCATCCTGGAAATCAGTGGTTTCCTTTCTGGTCACGGGCACTGTACTGTGCCTATAACCGAGGTACTCAACATTGACCGGCTAAATACTCCTAACTAAATGTACGTAACAGCAAATGGAATGGTACATTGTTTCAAGCTGGATCAAACACTCTACATTATTGACAATTGCTTCTCAAATTAACGATGCTGAGTTCACTTCGCCATAGAAGCCAAACAACCGAGAATTACCACGAAATAAATGGTGCACCAAACTTTTGAACTTCTCAATAAACTTCTGAATTCACGCTGTGAAAAATGTTTTCGTTCTTCGTCCAGATTTGATTAGATTATAAGAGAAAAATCGTCTACTATTGTAAAACCAAATCATCGTGCACGTAACGCTCTAAATGTTTACAATATAACGGCATGTATTCTTTACCAGTACTGAAAGTATTGTCTATATTAAGAACTCTGTTATATCTTTGATTTTATGTGTATAATTAGTGTTTATATATGTAATGAATATTATAACGTTCTGAGGTCGGCCAATTCTATGCTGTAACAACTAAAGTGACCAGACAAAATAACTACATTTTCTGTATGTCTGTACCTTTACTACGAAACTGCTATAGAGTGGCCCATCTTGAAACTTTAAAGATTATAAGCACTTTAAAAAAATTATAACAAAGAAAAAACTTACTTAGATTTGACTTTTGCTATTACACATCATCTTTGTTACTTCCTTTGAATACCTGATCACAATATAACGGACAGGAATAAGTAACAGAAACTGTAATGATCATGAAGAACAATGCTATAACAACTGATAGTTAGCATGATTTACCAAAACCTAAATGGATCATCTAAAGAATGTCACACAGGAGCAGAAAAAAAATTGGTAAATATAACATTTTAATATTATGTAGCTTTCTAAGGTGGCGAGCTGGCAGAATCGTTAGCAATCCGAGCAGAACGCTAGGCAGCATTTCATCCGTCTTTGCGTTTGAGCTCAAATCCCGTCGGGGTCGATAAAATAAGTACCAATCGAGCCCTAGGGTCGATGTAATCGACTTAGCCCCTTCCCTGTATCTGCTGCACTTGTGTCAAAATTTGAAACCAATGTTAAGTAACTTTCCAGAGAAAGTTGGTTTGCAGAGGTAATGGAACACAGAATAACATATCTAGTAGTACTGTTTTAAAGGGTAGATAAAGGTGGAGGTTGGTAGCGCTTATGATACCTTTTCATTGAAACACTGACACAAATGGATGTGTGGGCAACGGAAGAAAGAACTGTAACCTGTAGATTACCCTCAGGCAAGAGACAGAACTTTCATATTTACAGCATAGTAAACTCTGCTGAAGATATTCAAAACTTACTGGGTGTGAAAGTTGAACAAAGGGTGAGGGAAAGAACTAGTGTATAGGAACGTTTAACCTGAAGATCACAATGGCGGAGAAAATGTCCATATATATAATTAATAATTAATAAATATCAGGGTAAGAAAAAATTTTAGAAATTTTTACTACCAGTCGCCTAGCATGTAGAAAACTAGCCAATAGATTATATATTATTCATATAAATACAGTGTACATTTAAATACATAAGTGGTGACCATCATAGGACACCTAGCACACTAGAAGGAGTAGCCTAAATCCAAACCACTATTAGGGATAAATCTCGAAGGGAATGAAAAATAAAAACATTTACCATCTATCTGTTGGACCATGGTTTCTAGCTCTATATTAGCAAATAAAATAATTTTTATTTGCTAATAAATAAATAAATTTTATTTTCTAATATAGAGCTAGAAACCATGGTCCAGGAGATAGATGGTAAATGTTTTTATTTTTCATTCCCTTCGAAATTTATCCCTAATAGTGGTTTGGATTTTGACTATTCCTTCTAGCGTACTAAGTATCCTATGATGGACACCTTAAGTGTTTAAATGTT
>NC_068997.1:3677952-3679153 GCF_001194135.2 Octopus bimaculoides
CTCGTTCTGCGCGTGTGAGCGCGTGTGAGCGCGTGTGAGCGCGTGTGAGCGCGTGTATCTGTGTATCTGTAGTTTTCTCATCCGGAAGACATGCTATTTTCTTTCATTTTCTCTTTCTTTTGTAACAGATGAGAAACTTGAAGCGAGGATTTGTAAGATATTATTAACCAAGACAATAATTGAGCGTTTTTATCAAGTCCTTCGAAGATTGAAAATTCCGTCAAATCTAAAATCAGAAACCTTTAAAATATCAAGCCTTCTAACTTGGATTTACATTACGAATGGTAATATCTATGGCGAGAAAGATAACTGACGAAATATTTTTAATTTCTACCTGATGTAAAGATTTCATGACTTCAAAGTTAGTGAAGTTTGCAATTGGACTTTGGTGCACCATCTACATCATGTGATATTTTCATTAAATCAAATATAAACGGACTAGACATTGAATTCCCGATACCTGTAATCGAGGGACATAATATATGAACAACTTTTGACACATGGGCTGACAGCCAGCGTTTAACTATCCTTAGGAGAATCGGAAGAAATCTCCGTAAGTTTGTATGAATATGCATACAGATATATTCACATATACATTATGTATTTTCATACACACGAACATATACGCAAACACATACACACCGATGACTTAGACAACGACAAGACAACAATATCTGTGATTAATTTTGATGTCAGAGTGATTTGAAAATTTTGCCAGAAATTTCACCTTCATTAGCTCTGATGCAATGTGTTCATTGGAATAGGTATGTGAAATGTTTTAAAATGCTATTTGCGATGAACACCACAAAAAAAAAAAAAAAAAAAAAAAAAAAAAAAAAAAAAAAAAAAAAAAACGATATTTTATACTAAATGGCAAAATCATGAGTAGAATTACACTTCTCTTGAACAATGAAACTCAGCTTTGAGGTGCATATGTGATCATAGACATCGATTCCACTACGCTTGGACACAAACCCATTCATACCATATCTTGGAAATCGAACTTTTCCACTGTTTACGTCACACACACACATACACACACACACTCCCATATGCGTATGCATACACACACACATATATATATGTGATTAACAGTTCCGTTATTGGTGAGAAACTTAGATTCTCAATGTTGATATGTATATATATATATATATAAATATATATATATATATATGCACACATACACAGTTGTTAATTTGTT
>NC_068997.1:3679163-3679925 GCF_001194135.2 Octopus bimaculoides
ATATATATATATATATATATATGCACACATACACAGTTGTTAATTTGTTGTGATTTTAAAGGAATGTGAAGAATAACAACAGTATATTTTCCACTGAGGACTCATTACTTAAAGTAAACTGAAATTTTGATTAGAGTAGCAAGTACAAGCTAGCCGGTGTCTCAAGCAACTCAACGGCTAAAGTGAACTGCAACTTCTGCTAGGTGAACTTCGTGTCCCGTTGAAAGTAATTTTACACACACACACACATACATAGATATAGATATATACATATACATGCATATATATATATATATATATATATATATACATACATATATATATGCATATAATATATACAAAATATATACGCTAATATATATATGCCTAATCTATATATATATATATATATATATATGCATCTGTATATATATACAGATGCATATATACATATATTTATAACTATATTATATATATGTATAAATATACATATGTTTATATATACATATATTTATATGTATAAATATACATATATTTATACATACATAATATATATATGTGTAAATATACATATATTTATACATACATACATGATATATATATAGAGAGAAAGAGAGATACAGATGCATATATACACATATTTACACATATATACTATATATATGTATAAATGTACATATATTTATACATATATAATATATATATATGTATAAATATACATACATCATATATATATATATATATATATATACTTACATCATATATATATATATATATATATAT
>NC_068997.1:3680211-3683130 GCF_001194135.2 Octopus bimaculoides
ACATATTATGTATGTATGTACGTACGTACGTATGTATGTTTGTATATATGCATGCATGCATGTATGTATGTATGTATGTATGTATGTATGTATGTATGTATGTATGTATACATATGCATATGAAAACAATTCGGGATCAACCTTCCTTTCATTTCGAATTTGAGTTTAAGAAAATATTCTATGCAAGCTCGATTTTTTAATCAAGAAAAAGGAAGAAACTAACTTGAATTTTCAAAAATAAGCTTAGTATTGTCTTCATTTCGAATCCCCCCCCCCAAATTGTTATTATTATTATTATTACTATTATTATTATTATTATTATTATTATTTTTCATTATCAGTAATGTGGTGGCAGATTCGTTAGTGCATCGGATAAAATGTTTAACGTAATTTCTTTCGGCTTTTCGTATTGAGTTCTTATGTCACCGAGATCGAATTTGCATTCTATTTCTTTTTTTGTTTTTGTTTTTGGTATCCATTAAACAATTACCAACAGAGAACTAGGATCGAAGTAACTGAGTTTCTCCACACATGAAAATTGCTAGCTTTGTGCCAAGATTTTCGAAGACTGTTTTCATTGAAACTGACTAATCCAATGCAGTTGTTATTCTTTTCAAAATTGAAAACGTTAGTCTCCGGTTCACAGAAAAGGAATTGGTAAAAATATACAATCCGAATTATATATGAATATATATATGTATGTATGTATGTATGTATGTATGTATGTATGTATGTATGTATGTATGTATGCATGCATGTATGCATGTATGTATGAATGTACGTATGCATAAATGCATGCGAGTATGTATGTATATTTGTATGTGTATATGTGTATATATAAATAAATATATATACATATATATATACGTATACACACAAACACACACGCACACACATATATGTATACATATATATGCACAAATATATATATGTATATATATATGCATATATATATACGTGTAAATATATATGTATATATATATATATATATATGTGTGTGTGTGTGTGTGTGTGTGTGTGTGTGTGTGTGTAACCTTCCGCATGCTTTTCAAACTCTCTGAATACATTTACGTTTATATATATATATTTTTTCCTTAGATTATATTTTATTTCAAGAGAAAATATTATCATGTTTATTATTATTTATTTTGAATTTGATTGATATAGTTTTATCTTGTAGTGTTATATTTTTTTTTATTTATTATTATTATTTTGATCTGATACCTTAAATGCGATTTGTAAAAAGAAGTGTATATAAAAAATAATGTTAAAATCTAGGAATAAATAAAAATGTTTTATAAATAAAAATATCTCAAATTTGTTTGTGCTGTTTTTCAAGGTGAATTCTTGTCGGTGACGACGATGAACATTCACTTGTCTGACAGATTGAATTCCTACTAATGGAATTTGCCTATAATTAGTACTTCTCCCTATTTCGTAGATATATGTAGCATTAATGTAATTTTCAGTCCAAATCAGCATGAAGCAATATTCGACCATCGAAGCCTGGACCTTCGTGATTCCTGTACAATACAGAGAAAAAAAAAGAGATAGAGGAGAAAAATCGTTGTCGGCGGAAAGTTGTTATTTTATTTATCGACCACAAAAAATAGACGACAGCACTGATCTCGGTAAGATTTGAAGTTTCATTTCAGAGAGACGAAAGAAACCTCTTTTTCGTCGTTAGAATTCAATTAATTTGCAATTTTCTTATTCTTGAAGAACATGCAGAATCGAAAAATGATTATGCTAGCAAAAAGAAAAGCACTCCATATATATGTAGATAAGTTGGTTCAGAATTTTTTTTTTTTAAGTCCTATTGAAATACATTCTATCAGATTTCTCTTATTTTTATTTTTATTTATTTTTGCAATTTCGTTTTACTTTTTTTTTGAGACTCGGAATTATAAATAAACAAACTTGAAAATGCTTAAATATATTAAATTTATATGAAGATTTCATTAAAAGAATAAATTGAAGACATTTGAAATGCATGAAATCAGAAAAGTAGCAATATTAAAATTTACAAGTAATATTATCAACAGCTTCGGTGATAACATCAACAAACTCAAAAACGAAAAGCAACAAAACATTTGTAAAACTGAAAAAATTAAGAACAACTCCAAATAAAAAGCAATAAGAGATCCATATTTTTTTTTAATCTGTCAAGCACACACACACAGAAAAATAGCAGAAAAAACAGATATGACAAAATGAACAGTCAGATAAAAAAAATATGCAAACGGTTTCAGAAATGTAAAAACAAAAAGAACAGAGCGAAAAAAGTCAAAAAGCTTAACATAAATATATTTTAAAAAATACTAAATTACAACAAATTCAACATTGAAACTATCAAACAAATTTGAAAGAAAAATACGCAGTAAGTTGTGTTTTCACTGAAAACTACAAAATGGCGTCTTTACAAGAGGTTTCCTTTGAAAATGTTACATTGAAAATATATTTTGCCTGTAGATATAGCTATTGACAGAATGTGAGATATCTTCACATTTTCTGAACACATAGAGATGGTGTTGGAAATAGATTTCAAATAAAACTGACCTGTTACTCTTCTTATGTTGCGTCGAAATTCAGCCATGTTTTATCAACAGCAATGTTTGTTTTTTTTTCCTTCACTGGCGATTTATTTATTTATTTGTATGTGTGTGTTTATAAAGAAATGTGACTCTACATTTTCCTTTAAACAAAATATTCAATGTACACTTTAATATGATGATTCTGTCAAATAGCTAACGGTTCACACCATGCAAATACATTGCCAGACGTTTATGAATTGGTATGACATTGGGACTTGGATATGAAGTAGGTTATATTTCTATTGTGTGTGAATATATACACATATATACATATATACATACATATATACATACATATATATATATACATACATATATATATATA
>NC_068997.1:3683814-3687972 GCF_001194135.2 Octopus bimaculoides
TGAAAGAGAGAGAGAGAGAGAGAGAGAGAGAGAGAGAGAGAGAGATGTTAATAAATATATTTGTGCATTGGTAGTGGATGGAGTGTTTTTGAGAGAGAAGTCTTCAGAGCTACCTCTACGCATATTAATATGATGGATTGTATACAGGGTGTTCAGACTAAATCTGACAATATTTTGTGCCTCCTTTTTTCAGGGACAGCTTGACATATCGGTGAACAGTCAACGGCCTTGGTGAGCGTAAATACTAGATTTGTGGTTTAGAAAACGTTAACTGACATGGAGAACAGTAGCCATCTGAATATTGGAAGAGAATTTGAGCCGGGTATCAAAATGCTGGCATCATGATTGCTGCCCAACGCTCTGTGAACATGGAAAAGACTGTAAAATATGACAGACAGCAGCAACGGAACTTCGGCCAGCGGGAGGGAACGCAGCAGGCATTCTCACTGCTTCCGCACGCAGGACTTTATCCCACAACTGATGAACAGGATCTTAGGATCAATTCAGACATACATACAGCCGGTGCAGATTATAATCAATCCCTACCTGGAGAAGATTGCTGCTGAGAGGTCATATATATGGTCCTAGGATTTGGTTCCTTCGCATACTTCTGACAAAGTCTGAAGTGGTTGTCAGAGAATTTCTGCTTTACCAGCCAAAGTTTCTAGCCCCCTAAATTCCCCGATTGTAAGCCTGTGGATTACTAAGTGTGGGCGCGTTTGAGAAAGACACCAACTGCTCTACCTACGACATATATATATGTATGTATATGTGTGTGTGTGCGTATAGTTAGTAAACTGGCAGAGTGACTGCATGACTTTATAAAAGATAGACGTCAAGCAGATGCAGCTAATGATACCTTCTCTCAGAGAACACAAATTCTGTGTCACGTCCTCCAGGGAACTATCTTCGAGGCATTACTATTCATAATTGCTCACTCGGACATGCCCATTGTCATTCACACGGCCACTGTCACTAGCTGCGCCGGTGATAAAAAAATTATCACAGGCAATAAAGAAACCAGACAGTGTCACATACTTACTCCGTGACTTTAATGCATTATACAAATGGGCTGAAGAAAATAATAAGCACTTTAATGCTGGAAAATTTCTAGCACATCGCTATCACCTCACAAATATATATATATATATATATATATATATATATATATATATATATATATATATATATATATATTGGAAAATGTGTTGTTGAAAATGCACTTAAATTTCAAAAGCTCGTAAATGTTTAAAATACATTTATTTACATATATACCAAACTAGTTTCAACAATATTCTTTTTGTTTATCAATGGTAAAAGTTTTAAATTAGAAAAACATCGTTCAAAGTTTCAATGTTGACAAATCAAAATGTTTCAATGTTGACAAACTAAAATGTTTCAATGTTGATAAATTATCATGTTCAAAACAGAAGGTGTAAGTTTGAAATTAAAACTGCATATCAATTTGTTAGAATGTACAAGGTTCATTAATTTCAGTGGTAATCGACATGTCATACCGAAAAAAACAAGTGTGAGAATTAAAATAGTAAAAAAGGGAATTGGGTTTACGGTTTCTCAGATCTTCTTTGAATAGTCCCTTTCGCTTCTAATGGTATGTTTAAGGATCAGATGTATTTATAATTTTTTTTTTCTGCGAGCGGATCTGATTTTTGATTCGTTGAAAAATTGATGACGTTTTTCTTCCGTGGTCAAGCTTGTCATTCTGCTTAGTTGGTTTCCTTGTGGATGCGGTTATAGGTCGTTCCGGTTGTGAAATTTATGCAATTAAAAGTGAAATTTATGTAATTAAAACCCGTTAGTTGTGAGAATAATCAAATTTTGTTCCAAGAATCTAAACATGTTTGTGACATTCTTTCGAATGTGTTCGTGTGTGTGTGTGTGTGTGAGTGTGTGTGTGCGTGTGTGTGTGTGTGTGTGTGTGTGTGTGTGTGTGTGTGTGTGTGTGTGTGTGTGTGATTTAACTTCACTCGATGATTGGATCCTGTTTTGTGAGTTACAGAATCTTGCTGAGTGCGGAACAACCTTTTAGCCTCTAGTGTTCTGAGGTGTACTATGACCCGGAGTACCGGAGCAGTAGCACCACTTGTTAGTGGCTCTGATATTAGCATATTTGAATGTCACAGAATTGCTTCCAGAAAAAGATCATTCACAAATACCGCCAATAGTACCAGAGCAAATGAGGATTACACCGACTAGACTGGGCAAAAGGACGCCCACTATAGTAATATTCATAGCACTGCTTGTTCAGCAAACCAAGACACAGGCAATAACACAACCACAGTCTTTTTCTAAGCCCCAGGCAATATGGAAAGTTGTGTCGGATACCGGTAGAAGATGCTACTGGAAGTCTTCAGCTTAGATTCACACGGAGGCGGCTATAAGGTGGAAAAAGGAAATTCCAGTTCGGTCTTACCGACCTCTCATACGTCGAAGTGTCGAGAGAGTCCATCATACATGCATAAAGACATACATACACACACGCATATATTTATGTATGTGTGTATTTGTTTGTAACATAAATGGCGCGAGACCAGAGTGTCGTTGCTGAGTCTAATGTCTCGTAGGTGCTCCGCGAACCGGTCAGCCAAGCGGTGTCCCGTTTGACCGATATACAGAGAAGGACAGAAAGAGCAGGGGATGCAGTACATGCCGTTGCTAGAAGTACATGTAAAGGAGTCAGTGATATCATAGTAACGACGATAGGTATCAGTGACGATGGTAGTGTAGGAGATGTGGGGGCAAGTGTGGCAGCATGGGCGGGAGCAGGCGGATGAGCCAGGTTAGGAGGTGGGGTTAGGGAAGAAACTGTAGACCAGAAGGTCACATAGGTTGTGGGCTCGTTTGAAGGAGGTGAGAGATAGGCTGGAGATGATGTGCGAAATGGATGAGACGGACTGGAGTCGTCAGAAGGCTCGGAGAATGATACGTTGGAGAGGCAGGGTGGAGGAGTGGTAGAAGAGAGAAATGAGAGACGGGTGACGGCGGAGTGGGTGCGTGGAGAGAGAGCAGAAGCACGGCCCACGGAGCATGCTCTGGCAAGGGCAGTGTGGATAGTGCTGAGGGGATATCCACGAAGGATGAAGTGGTGGACCATGAGTTGAGACTGAGTCTCAAAGTCATGGTTGTCACTGCAGGGCCTGCGCAGAAGGAGGAATTGGGAGTAGGGGATGGAGAGCTTGGTGTGGGTAGGGTTGGAGGAGGAGAAGTTGAGGTGCGAGTGTGCGTCGATGTGTTTATAGTGGATGGAGGTAGTGAGACTGGAGTTGTGTATGTTAACCAAAATGTTGAGAAAGGCGATGGAAGTGTTGGAAATGGTACAGGAGAATTCGAAGGCAGGATGGAAGGATTGGACAAAAGAGAGGTAGGAGTCTAGTTGTTCGCGGGAGAGCAAGGTCGCACCGATACAGTCATCAATATAACGACCGTATAGAAAATTGCTATTTTTAAATATCATAACGTGAGATATTCATCAAGAGTACTTTGTAGTAAAGATTGTTTGCCAACATAACATGGCAGTCCTGGTTCAGGACTAATGTTGCTGTAATTTATCCCCCAGGAGACATCATCTCCACCTGGTTATACGACATGATCTATATCCTTATATTTTCGAACAAGGGAATCTTGTACCCCTACTCAGCTCAAAACAATATCTGTGTATCGCGAATTCTGGGTTATTTCCTTTCATCAACATAGAATAATTGTTTGGCTAGAGGTGGCGCTGCCAAATTCTCGTTCGAAATATATATAGTTTTCAAAGTGACAACTGGTCACTGATTTATAAATTAGAAAAGTACTACTTTTAAATCTCACAACGTGAGATATTCAGCAACAGTACTTTGGAGTAAAGATTGTTTGCCAACATAACATGGCAGTCCCGAGTTCTGTTGGTAAAACTACCCACCGAACGAGAAGCGGTTGAGGGAGAGAACAAGTTCGGCCAGACAGAGAAGTGTAGACGTGTCAGGTTGGGTGTTGGGTCGAAGGTCTAGGAAGTGTTTGAGGGCAAGAAGTCCTTCGTGGTGTGGGATCACCGTATATAGAATCTTGATATCAAGAGCGAAGAGAAGTTTAGAGGGGCCAGGAGGGAAGGAGAAAGAGGTGAAAAGATGAAGAGCATGGTTAGTGTCGTGGATGTGT
>NC_068997.1:3688073-3698018 GCF_001194135.2 Octopus bimaculoides
ATATATATATATATATATATATATATATATATATACACACACAGTGTGTTTCAAAACAATGGATAACATTTCGCAGTTTAATAACTTTGCCAGTTTTTGTTCAAATCACTTCAAATTTTATCAGCATGTGTAGAAACAGGTCAATATTTTGTTTAATCGTTGGTATGTTTGTCTTTTCAGGTATAGAAATGGCATTCATTGGAAGAGAAAAGGCATTTTGTGTTGGAGCAATGCAGATTTGGACTTAGCAGAAGGAATTTAAAGAGGAATGCTGTCTGAGCAGGGAAAAAAGATCTGGACGACCACTAACATCAGAAGAAACAGTCGAGCGGGTTCGCGAAAAACTCTTGCGAAGCACCAAGTCCATAAGAAGAACAATTCTGGAAACCAGATTCCTCCAACGACAGTTTGGCACGTCCTGAGGAACTGCTTGCTAATGAAACCCTACAAGCTGCACATGGGGCTATGTGAAGAGCTATGCGCCCCCTCTTCCTGCAAACCTAGCGAAATTCGAGCAGATAATCACTATCGCATTGAAGACTGTTACCCAAGACATGCTGCAGCGTGTTTGGGAGGAGCTGAACTACCGACTTGACGTGTGCTGTCTTTCAGCTGGTGCGCTTATTGAACATTTGTGAAATCGTTCATGGAATCTACATACCTTTGAATTTCTCATACATATTTGGAGGAATAAATCTTACGTTGCTTAACATTAAGCCTGTTTAGTTTCATTTGCTTTGGGTATGTAGTTTCTGTGATATTTACATCTCAAATGATATCTAATTTGTTGAAACACCCTGTATATACACACACACACACGCATACATATATATATATACACACATATATACATACATACATACATATATACATGCATCCATTTATATATATATATATATATATATATCTTTTGTTTATATTCGATTACTTTGCTGTGTTGCTTTAACCGAATTCGTCTGTTACTCTTGCGCACTTAAGGATCCAATAATTCGAGGAAATACCATTCGTCTTTATCCTTTCCATTTAATTAGGCTGATTGAAATATTTCCTTCGTATGTACCATGCTTTTGGAACTTCAAATGAATGACATTTCTGCAGAACTGTGAGCATCTGCTAAGTTCAGCTGTTACTGCTATCTTATAAAGAAGTGGTAAAAAACATTTTAATTCGACCATATTTTCAGGAAACGTCTAGAAAATATCTAATTTATCATATTTTATTTTACACTATTTTAATAATTATATTTTCTGTCCAAAAAATTTTTAATGCGTTAATTTTCTTTTTAAGCTAAGTCACCTTCGAGACTCCATTAATATGAGATGCAAAGAAAAAATTAGATGAAAGTTTGTCATAAAGAATTCAACTACTTTGTTAACGTATCAAATACTTGTAATAGATATTACTTATACATATGTGCATGCATAAGATTTATACATGCGTGTACAAAAGTGTACATATATGCACATACACATGTGTGTATGTAACTTTTCGAAAATCACGTTTTTTCATTGACACGATCTTACAAGTATGGTTGGTTTAAAACAGCCTTCCACTTGTAATGGCGTCTTCTCATTCTGATTGAAAGAAAAAATATTTCTGACATTTTCTTTTATTTATTTGTTATTTATATATTCAGAGATCAAATTACAGTTAACATAAAGCCTTGTGGGTGGGTGTTTGGTTGGATATTGGAGTCTGTACTCATTGCAACGATGAATGTTCCATAGACAAATCTAGGATGCTGTCTTGGAGAAATTGAATCAAGGATTTATGGTGAATTCTCTTTATGTTATCGCTATCATCATTATTATTATTATTGTTGTCGTTGTTGTTGTTGTTGCTGCTGATTGAGAGAGCAGTGCAGCCATCAAAGTGACAATGGGATAAAATATACGAAGCTCCATATACCCATGATGGCTACCCGTCTGATAAGGGTACACCAGGCATATGCATCACAACTATATGTACGCGACAGGGGGATCTCGTATCAAGATAAATATCCCATGACCTTCCAGGACGGACCCAGTTAGAATTTTCTTCGGGTTTAGTAGCCTATCCCACTCAAAAGGTCCCTGAACAAGGGCTGCTTCAGGATGGTGAACAAAACACCTACATTTCCAGAGGTGAATTTATCCAGACCCCAAAGGATTCCTCTTAACACATGGCTATGATGCTCCCCCACTATTTCTGTTCATGCTCAGAAGTACACATATCATCAACCACGATGAGACATGCTCAACTGGTAGAGGTCAAACAACTGACAAGCAATTCTGTGGTATTTGCTGTAGCCTCACTTTTATACCAAGACAAAACATGTACATGATAGCACTTCCAATCAGTTAAGATCAGAAACCATGAGAACCAGAGCCTGCATCATCATTGTTATTATTATTATTCCTTTTTATCACAGGTTTTGTTGGTCAAAGGGCATGTAGCATCAACTATATAGCACATGTGGTGCGTCTTGTCGACCACCACTAGGTCCGGTCTGTTATGGTCTAGCACCTGATCTGTTTGCATTAGCAAATCCCAGAGAATTTTGCTAGTCTCCGACTCTGCTACTTTCTACGGTTTGTGTTCATACAACGTCTTGTCTCTCTCTAGCCCCCACTTTTTGCACATTTTCCAATGTAGCACTTTAGCTACCTGATCATATCGCCACAACTTGTAGTGGTTTTAGGCAAGTCTAAGAGCTATTATTATTATTATTATTATTATTATTATTATTATTATTATTATTATTATTATTATTATTATTATGAAAATTCAACTTTACGATGGAAGTAAACAAACAAAGTTTGTCCTTTTTTTTTAGAAGCGTTGAGATGTATTGTAAGATACAGAATTAAATGCGTTGATTATATAGCTTTTCTATGCCAGATTTTGCGTGGTGCATCCTAAATTTTGTTATTATTTTCATTCTTTTCCTATCTACTTTGATTAGTCCATTAAAGTCCAGTTTTCAATATTGTAGCTGTAACTTATAACAGAGACAGCTAGAAGATTGATACCTATTATCTCGTCTTTCGCGTTCAGCCCAGTTTTTAATATTAATCTAACTCGTCCTTTCTTATCTTCTCTTTCATTTTTGTGCGTCGTATCATATCTAGTTCATTGATTGCTAAGTATTGGTATGCCTGGCTTTGGTCTAATTCTCATATTTCATTTGCTTTATCTAGCGTCATATTGTTACTCTTAACTATTTTTCCACTTTTCAAGGTTGCTTTAGCACATTATTCTAAACCAAAGTTCATGTTTATTTTTTTGGAAAATTTATGCACTGATTGTTGTAATATTTTCAGCTGCTTGTCATTTGCAGTATACAGTTTTAGATCATCTGCATACAAGTGGTGTTTGGTTCTCTTGCCGTAACAGTTGTATCCACATCCAGTTCTGTTCAGTATGTCAGATAAAGGTTCAGTACCAAGCTGAAAAGAAGTGAAGGGAATGTGTCTCCCTGGAATATCCCTCTTCTAATGAGGATCGCTTTGGTTATTATGAGTCCCACTTTTGTCTTGAGCTGTAGCCTTTTTTGCCATTTATTCATGGGATGTTTTATATATTTTATGATTATTGTTGCTAGTTTGATCATGGCTAGTGTTTGTAGGATTCATGTGTGGAGAAAACTATCAAAAGCCTTTCGCTTTCGATAATCGATCCAAGCCATGCTTAGACTCATCTTTTCCCTTCGGCTGTCTTCAGTTATGTCTTTATTAATCAATAGCTGATCTTTACTTGCGGTATCCTTTCTGCTCTTCTGAAAACAACTTATTTTCTTCCAGATGCCTGCCCATTCTCTGCGATATAATTGCAGTAAAGACATTGTAAATTGTAAAGAGACAAGTTATCGGTGCTGTTCAAGTGGATTTGGGAACTAGGATAGTTTTCCCTTCCATGAGCCATTCAGGCGTTATCTATGGCTTTCCTAGTATCTCGTTGAATTTCTCAACCAGCGTTTTATGCATTCCTGTTTTCTTAGTTTTGCAGTGTCTAGGTGACCTCATCCTTTGTTATAGGAGTCTAGAATTGTTCAGATGACAGTGTTTGTTATTTTGATAGATCGTTTCTGGGGTTGTTCCTTCACCGACGATATTTCTTTCCAAAATATTTACACTTCTGCTGTCGGTGCTGCATTGATATTTACTTTATCTTTGACAAATTCTTGGTAGAATTCTATTTTCTCCAGCAACTTCTGTTGTGGCTACATGGAACTGATTGTGTAGTCCTTTCTTGCGTAATTCTTTTTCGTGTCCTTTTTGTATATCTTCCTTTGTTTTCCCTTTTTTTCTCTACTCTCAATACTTCCTCGTTCCTAACTGTCGCTAGCAAGGTTTCCTTACTTTGGTCTAGGTATTTCATTAACCTCTCGAGTTCGATACGCACGCAGTCTTCCACACTTATATCAGTCCCCTTCCTCCATTTGCTCTCTTCATGTATAGGCTATCAGTGTTTGTACGTGGATGATGGACTCCATGCATAGTTAGGAGCTTTTTTGTCTTCCTGATCATCTCCTTTAGCTCCTCCTCTGTCCACTTCAGGATTCTAGCGCCATGCTGAACTACTGCGACTACGAGCGAGTTTATTGCCGAACTTATGTTTCTGGTATTCAGCTTTGAAGCCAATATTTTTCTCACTCATTGCAGGTATTCTTCTTTGGCTTTTTCTTCATGTCGTGGTGTTTGATTCCATCTGACTCAAGTATTCTCAGGTATTTATAGTTGGATTGAGGTTGAATTGTCTTCATCATTTCACCACTTGACAACCATATGCCTTCTGTCCTGGCAAGCTTTCCTCGTCTCATCACCATCGTAGCACATTTTAAGAGTCCGATTCCATCTTAATATCATTGGAGAAAATCTGCACAGACTGGACTAGGCTATCCAGTTTTGCCTCAGTTTTTGTGAATAGCTTCAGGTCGTCCATGAATAGCAAGTGATTTAGTTTTCCCTTACCTTTTTCCAAATCATACCCCAACTTTGCTTTTACTCAAAGGGATCATCCCATGGAAGATTTCTCTCTTGATTTTCAACTCTTCTAGTACTTGCTTCCCTGCTGTCAATTCCGTTCTCCATTATTTCATGCTATTCCATATAAGGTTTCTCATATTCTCTGACGCTCCATACATTTCCATTGTTCATATTATCCAGGAGTGTAGTATCATATCGTATGCTTTGCGATAGTCAACCCATGCTATGCTCAAGTTTGAATGTCTTGCAGTTCCTGATAATTAGATTATCAATTAAGAGTTTATCCTTCGTTCCCTGCTATTATTTCGGCACCCTTTCTGTTCAGTGGGTAGTAGCCCAGTTTTTTCCAAGTATCTGTACAGTTCACTGACCAAAGCACCCGGTATTAGTTTCCACATTGGAAGAAAACATATTACTGGTCTAAAGTTGGATGCAGCATTTCCTTTCTCAGGATCCTTGACACATAACAATATCTTCTATTTGTCATCTAGATGGGTACTACGCCTTCCTGCAAGAACTCATCTAGCTGTTGTGCTAATTCTTTCATGGAGCTCTCTCAGCTTTTTCATCCAATACTCTTGGGCCCCATCCGGTCCTGGGCTCTTCCAATTTGGGAATTTTTTTAACTGCTTTTCTATCATGTCTGTAGTTATCTTTATGTCTTCTTGGATTTCTATATTTCTTAACCTATCTTGGACTTCATGCAGCCACTCCGCTTCATCATTATGTTCTACAGGCTGGTTCAAAATCCCTCTCTAGAATGCCTTACCTTCCTCTGCATCTGATATCATTGTTACGTGTATTTGCCCTGTTCCTGAAACAGTTTCTTCTTCTTATTATTATTATTACTATTATTATTGGTTTCAAATTTTGCCACAAGGGTAAAATTTGGAGAGAAGAGGTGAGTTGATTACACAGACTTCAGTGTTCAATAGTACTTATTTTATCGACGCCGAAATGATGAAAACCAAAGTCGACCTCGGCGGAATTTGAACTGAGAACCTAGCGACGGGCGAAATACCGCTAAGCATTTCGTCCAGCGCACTAAAGAAATGCTTAGCGATATATCTTCCGTCGATATGTTCTGAGTTCAAATTCCACCGAGGTCGACTTTTACCTTTCGTCACTTCGGGGTCGATTTACTCGACTCGTCCTCTCCCGCAAAATTTCAAGCCTTGTGCTTATAGTAGAAAGGATTATTATTTTACGTTCTGAATTCAAATTCCGCCGACGTTAACATTACATTTCATTGCTTACGTGTCGATAAATTATGTACCACTGTAATACTGGAGTCGATGTAATCGACTAACCTCTTTCTCCAAATTTCAGGACTTCTACCTTTTGTAGAAAGGATTATTATGAAGGCGGCGAGCTGGCAGAATCGTTAGCAAGCTAGACGAAATGCTTAGCGATATTTCACGCGTGGTTACATTTTGGGTTCAAATTCCGGTAAGGTCGACTTTGTCTTTGATCGTTTCGGAGTCGAAAAATTAAGTACCAGTGAAACACTGGGGTCGATGTGATCGACTATCCACCTCCTCCAAATTTCAGGCCTTGTGCCTATAGTAGAAAGGATTATTATCATTATTTGCGTTGGACGAATTTGAAAATAGTACATGTTGGACGTATAAATCTACTGCATTGTGTCGGAAATTAAGTACCATACAGTGTGCCAAATGATGATGTTCTGCATTGTGTTATCTAATCTGTACTGTACCCTGCGTCAGATAATTATCAAACAACTAACATATATTTTATACTGTATACACAGTCATTCAAATGCATACATTCATATATATATATATATATACATATATATATATATATATATATATATATACACGACGGGCTTCTTTCAGTTTCCGTCTACCAAATCCACTCTCAAGCTTTTGGTCGGCCTGAGGCTATAATAGAAGACATTTGCCCAAGGTACCACGCAGTGGGACTGAACGTGGAATCATGTGGAACCATCCTATGGTTGCAGAACTGTTTCAAGAGGGAAACACTATCTTTCAGGATGATAATGCACCAATTCACACAGCTAAAGTTGTTACTGATTGGCACGAGGAGCATTCTAGTGAAGTTGAACATCTTATCTGGCCACCACAGTCCCCAGATCTCAATATTATTGAACATTCATGGTGCAGTTTAGAAAAACAAGTAAGGAGTTGATATCCTCCACCATCATTACTACAAGAACTGGAGACTGTTTTAGCTTAAGAATGGACAAAAATTCAAACTTTGTACGAGCGCATACTTCGTAGAATTCAAGTTGTAATTACTGCCAAGGGCGGTCCTATCCCGTACTAAAATAAATTTGTTTGAAATTTTAAGATGTTTCCATTATTTTTCATCCAATTTCGTTAACGCTAGGGACATACATCTCTTATGTTCCAGAGATGGTCATAGATTCTTCAAATTTTCCATATAATGAGTAATGCTGGTCCTAGGGGATGAAAAAACATTCTCATGGGTAAATAACAAAAAAACAACGATCGTTGCTTCAAGTGATATTACTTTTGATGACGTAGTTATGCTACTTTCACTTCGTCTTCTACTACAGATTTTACAATGTCCATTCACTACAAACCACCGATATTTGTACATTAGCACTTCCTTCAGGCAGCCACACAATTTAAATCAACTTTTAATTATTTCGTAAATGCCTCCAGAAATTGAACCATATGATATATATTCTCTGCTTTTACTCATACAAAGTTGTGACAGTTATACAGTTTTTACAATGCCCATTCACTGCCGATACCAGAAGATATTGGGATAACGAAACTCAAGACCAGAGGTCCCACAGACTGTCCTAGCAGTACACGTACCTGCAACTTTTGCAACCATTAAGACTTGAAAGTCTGAAGAACATCTTGTGGACCGCCGAGCCCATCACGCTGCAACTGTTGGTGTGTCTTTTCAAAAATGCTTCAGCTACAAGGGCTACCAAGTCAGCTCAACAACGGACTATCCGTTTGGCGCGTCTTGCCAAAAATGCTTCAGCTGCAACGACTGCAGACTCTCCACAAGAGCGCACAACCCGAAGGAAGCGCAATGCTGTAATTACTGCTGCTGCAAGGGCTTCACAGTCACCACAACAACGCTCAACCCGGAGGGCACGTAATAGTAAAACTGCTGCTGCCGTACATGCGGCAGAGTCACCAGCACGGCGCATCACTCGAAGGAAGCGTAATACTGTCACTACTAATGCTGCAGAGGCTGCAGAATCACCAGCATAGCGCAGAAATCGTCAGGCTTTCAAGGGTGCTTTAATGTCCTCTGCAAGGGCTTCAGAAGCGGATGAAGAAAGGGCAATGCGAATTCAAACCAATGCAAACTTAAAGGAGCACATCAAAGCCATTGGTTAGGCGGTGGGCCTTTTATCATGCATGACTTCCAGTGAAAAAAAAGCTTCAATGCGGTCAGGTATTACGAGTAACATAACTACATACTACAAAACGCTTCAAGTAAGATATAGGGTTCCTATGTCTACTGCAACTGCGATTGCATTTCATGGACTTTCATTAATTACTAACTGCTAAATTTGTTTTCAAAAAACTTTATTCATTACCTAGGTTGCTTAATGCCATATATTAAACTGCTAACAAAATTGGTAATTATACATTTTACGACTATCAACTTGAAACGACTTTTAACTGCGGGCTAATTCAAATTAAACTGTCCAAAGGAGTGTGCCATTATAATAAATTACACTGTCCAAAGGACGGGAGCGTTTGCTTGTGTCTATCTATGTATTTATATGCATGCATATACATATATACACACGTAAAACACACACATATATATCAACCAGCATACACACATAGACACATATACATACTCAAAAATACATAGACACATACCTGTGCATATACATTTATACATATATATCCATACGTATGAACATAATACGCATATGCATATATATAGGCAAGCACCTACCTACACAAACGCACACGCCTAACCACAGACACAGACCAAAATACACATATCCATATATTCAAACAAGCTATACAGCTCAGCCACGTCATAAGTCGATGATTGATACTAACACATCGTTATCAGTAGATTACCCAATCATAATTAAATGTTGACGTGTGAAGGTTATCTGTTAAGTACGTTACAAATTAGCGGATGTAATTTTAGTATGTTAGATATACTAAATATGCTGAACATAACGTAGTCAGGGGATTGGTTTGGCTTATAACATAGTGTTAAAAAAACAATAAGATAACATTAAATATACATACCTTAAATAGGACAGAGAAAATAAATTATAATTACATGACGTATTTTACAGTTACCTCATCGTTTACTCAGCCTTTTTTTTATCTCTAGCCCTCTATCTTTATCTTTCTTTTATTTACTCCCTCCTTACCCTTCTCTCACTCTCTCCCACTCTATTAATGGAGAGGTCGTGGAATGGAGTGACATTGCGTCCTTAAGCAAGGCAATACACTTTATTTCAAATTAGTTCTGCGCATTCAGCTAAAACAAATGAAATGAATATCAACAACACACACACACACATATATATGTATGTATATATATATATATATATATATATATATATATATATATACATGATGGATTCTCCCGTCGAAGACGAGGTATGAATGTTCGACTTTGCCGAACGACCTGCACACGAATGATTTGTTTATAGTGATCAAATGTTCGTGCCGCACATTAGCTCGCTCTCTCCATCAAATCGATGTTGTCTAAATAGATCCACACATCAAGTGTCGAAGTGATCACAGAGCAACGTGAGATGAAGGATTTTGCTCAGGAACACAACTGACCACCTGTTCTGGGAATCGAGATCATGACTGCTAGATCGTGAGTGCAACACCCTGGCCACTAAGCCTTCGCCCTCGTCTATATGTATGTATGCATGTATTTATATATATATATGTGTGTGTGTGTGTGTGTGTGTGTGTGTGTGTGTGTGTGTGTGTGTGTGTGTGTGTGTGTGTGT
>NC_068997.1:3698221-3701729 GCF_001194135.2 Octopus bimaculoides
CACAAACATATACACACACATACATATATAGATATACATATATACGACGAGCTTCTTTCAGTTTCCGTCTACCAAATCCACTCACAAGGCCCGAGACTATAGTAGAAGACACTTGCCCAAGATGCCACGCAGTGGGAATGAACCCGAAACCATGTGGTTGGTAAGCAAGCTACTTACCACACAGCCGCTCCTAGGAAACAAAAAATGGAACAAAAACACAAGAACGTATAACAGGTGACAAAAAACATCCGGACAGTAAGACGATACAAAAAAAAGGACAGGAAAAAACAAGGACGGTCATTCGGAGTTTTCTTTCCTCAGTCGAGTTCCAGATCGTCGTTGCAGTCTCGGCCGGTTACACTCCAAACTGCTCCAATCTGTCCGGCTTCAAGAAAATCTAAGCTAAGAGCACTAGACTCTTTGGAATAAAAGCAAACTAATGTATACGAAAACAAGGACGAAAAAAAAAACGGAGAATGATACACAATTACAAATACATACAACAGTACATTAACGACAGGTGCCTTTCGACTAAGGACAAATTAAATTAAACTGGCGTGTGTGGAAGTGAAGCCTTACAGCAGGGACATAAGAGATAATAATCATGGGAAGGAATATAGATGCTACACGGATGGTAGTCAAACTAAGAAAGAAAGCTCAGGCTTGGCGGAACACCGGTCACGTGGAAGGAGAGGAGAGAAATAGAGGCAGTGAGATTGAAGAATTAGGGAGGGACGAGGAAGAGAGAAAATGAAAGGAGAGGGATAGAGTGAGATAAAAGATGAGGGAAGGTGAGAATTAAGGGAAGACAAAGAAATGTGAGAGAGGGGGAGCGGAAAAAAGAGAAATGGAGAGAACGCAGAAAGTGTAAAGAGGGATGAGTAGAAGAGTTGTACAGAATTTTTATATATATATATATATATATATATGTGTGTGTGTGTGTGTGTGTGTGTGTGTGTGTGTGTGTGTGTGTGTGTGTGTGTGTATGTATATATATATGTAAAGGGAGAATTCACAAACAAAAGCAAAAGATGAAGACAGGTGGTGTAGGAAACAATGTATTAGTATAACGCTCGGGAAGTGAAAAAGTCTTTAACGTTTCGAGACTACGCTCTTCCACAGAATGGCATACAGAAAGAAACAAGGAGAGAAAAAAAAGCATGTGTAGTGGCTAGCGATCTGATGCATGCACATGTATTACCATCTCTTGAACTATTGTGGTAGTTTTGCTTTTGTCACAGCCTCGTATTCTTTTAGTATAGTGCGAACCAGGTTTATGTACCTGGTGTTCGCTAACATGACAGTGTCATCACTCGCATATTCTGTCGCGTCCTAGTTCCCAAGATATGTGTCTCAACGCCTTCAATTTTTGTAGCAGCGGCTCTGGAGCCAGGACAAATAAGAGAGACGAAAGGGGACGCCATTAACGGGCCGAGCACCTGATGATGAGTGGTTCCGATAGGTAACCATTCACCCGAACTACTGAGCAAGAGTCAGTGTACAATGCAGCAATCCAGCCAAGGAAAACGGGACCGAAACCAGCCGCCGTAAAAACGGTCTCCAAGTATTGGTAGTGGATCCTATCGAAGGCTTTTGATTAATCCAAACTGATCGGCCACCCATGCCAGCTTTATTACCCACCCTGACTATGATATATCGCATGAAGTGGCGGTTGTCGTGGATAATTCTTCTTAGCATGGTGCATGTTTGTTCATCAGCAATCAGTTTCTCGACGACACGCGCTCATCTCTTTGCTATCATTTTGGTCAAAATTTTCGAAATCTAGGCTCAACAGCGTTATGAGCATAAAATTTTGTATTTGATTCCCCTTGTTAGGGTCCTTTCTTAGCAATTCCACCGTTCGACTCGAAGGAGTAAGAATTACCCAGTTTTGCTGCCAGTTATGGTAGAGGTATGATAAGAAGCCGCCAAACAAGTATAGCATAGAAAAGTAAATCTTGTAGGGTAGACCATCCATATCAGGCGATTTTCCCTCCGTGCAGTACATTATCGCGTTCCGCATTTTCGTAGTTACTATTGGCCTTTTGCCGAGAATCATGACATGCCGTCGTGGCATGCACAGAAGTCTATTTTGCGTTCTCGAGTGCCATTCGTCCGAAGTGCTGCTGAAATGTCACACACATCTGCTCGGGCTAGAGTACCGTGTACGTATTTTGATCTACCAAAGACCGATTTGTGGTTTATCTGTTACTCTGCGCTTCTTCCACTCTGGCCCGTCTAGCGGCTTTCGTTCCGTCGTTTCTTGGAGTCCGAGCCTTAGCTCCGAGAATGCATCTTTTGTGCTTAGCATTGAAGAATTATTCCAGGGCCAGTCTAGATGCAAGCATGTCGGTTGCAATGTATTTCTTGTGATACATGTGCCTGGTGTACCTTTATTAGACGAGTAGTCATGATGGGTATACTGGGCTTTGTATATTTTACCCCAGTGTCACTTTCATGGCATGCCCTGCTCTCTCACTCAATAATGATAATAATGATGATGATGATGATGATGATGATCATAATAATAATAATAATAATAATAATAATAATAATAATAATAATAATAATAATTAAAGCCAATAAGCCGGGTATAGTTGTCAGAGATCACCAAGAAAAATAATGCTTTCTAATCGATGTATTACTCCCAACAGATGACAATGTTTCTCTAAAAGAAACGGAGAAACTTTCACAGTACAAAGATCTGGAAATAGAGGTAACTCGAATGTAGAGCCTAAAAATTAAAACAATTCCTATCATAGTAGGAGCATTAGGTAGGACAAAAAACATTCAGACAAATACAGAACAAAAACACCAGGACATATAAGTCTATATAACATACAGAAAATAGCACTACTAGGTACTGCACACATCCTACGTATAACACTTTCAATAAAGTGAAAATAAGAGCACCACAGCAAACACCCAAATACAGTGAATTTAGAGATAATAAGAACAAACCACAGCACATACCCAAGGTTACAGAGCTGCGTTGATGAAGGCTCGACTGAAGGTGTCTGTTTTTACTCCTTTCAGCCTCGTCCGCCGCACAACCTTTCGAGCATAGTCACTAGACAAAGGTACACCGCCTACACCACCTCGTTAAAGGTGGTGTAGGCGGTGGGGTAGCTTGATCTTTGCCCATTTCAGAAGCGGAGCAGATATCTTACCACAGGCATAAACCATATATTTATGTCTCTTATGAAAAAAATTCAAAATTATAGAAATTTAAATTTAAAGTATGAACGAGAGCAACCAGCGTCCACACGCTGCTGGAATGACGTCATCAATCTTTAAGTTTCAATTTTATAACAATCGAACCGTGCTCTTCGTCTTGACTGCTTACCTTTGTGAAGAGTTACGTCAATCCTTTTTAATTATTAATAATAATAATAATAATAATAATAATAATAATAATAATAATAATAATAATAATAATACTTTCCACAATAAGCACAATTTTGGGGCAATCAATTACATCAAACCAGTGCTCGACAGGTACTTATCT
>NC_068997.1:3703031-3707273 GCF_001194135.2 Octopus bimaculoides
ACTGCACACATCCTACGCAAAACACTTTCAATACAGTAACCATAAGAGCATCACAGCAAACCACAGCACATACCCAAGGTACACAGAGCTGCGCTCGGTAGTGAAGTAAAAGCACGTTATAAAAATAAAACTACTGAACAATAATAATAATAATAACGGTTTCAAATTTTGCCACAAGAGCAGTAAATTTTGGAGAGGGGGTAAGTTGATTCCTTCGATCCCCAGTGTTCAACTGGTACTTGTTTTATCGACCCCGAAAGGATGAAAGGCAATATCGACTTCAGCAGAATTTGAACTCAGAACGTAGTGGCAGACGAAATACCGCTAAGCATTTTGTTCGGCGAGCTAACGATTCTGCCAATTCACCACTTTAATTACAAATATATTAATAATCCATTCTACTGAAAGGACAAGAACTGAAATTTAGGGGAGGGGGTAGTCGATTACATCGACTCTAGTGCGTAACTGGTACTTATTCAGTCGGCCTCGGACTCTATATCTTCAGTCGGACTCTATATCTTCAGGAGGAGTTACCTCAATCCTTTCTATATAAATAAAAAAATAAATAAATAAATAAATAAAAAAATAAAAAATATTATTATTATTATTATTATTATTATTATTATTATTTACAAATGTTTTCTTTGTTTCATTGACCTTAAGTTCATGAGATTGCTGGGTCTTATAAAATAATGTACAACAATACTGTTGACAACACAACTTTATAGTTTAACCTTGAAAACTGACCAATAAAGTATGTGTGGAGTGTTGACAATCCCTTACTTTCTCGCTGACACATCAAACACACACACACACAAACACACACACATGAAAATACATACATACATGCATATTTACATACACAGGTACGTACATAGATATACATACATTAATATGTATGACTTGATGCACAAGCATACATACAATGGAAGTCGTAAAAATGAAAAGATTTCCAGCAGATGGGAAATGAAACTTGTTTGTGTAGTCAAGTGAAATGGGAAATCTGAGGTACCCGGGCATTTAGTCGCACAATGACAATTTGAGGGTCGATGTTTCATTACTAATAATTATTTTTGCAGTCACAAAGTGAGAGAGGGTGTAAAATACATATGCTGTGGAACATTTTTAGTCTATTTACCATTCTATTGAAGTAGTTAAAGAGGCCACTTCCGAGTAACGTGTGCCTAAGTCTGATTCTCTTACGGTACATCTTAGGCGAGTATTCTCTGCTATAGTTTCTGGTCAACCAAAGCATTGAGTGTAAAATTTGGTAGACTGGAATCTATGGAAAACTGTTAAATGAGATGTAATGAGGTCTTTTAATTTTTTTCATCATACAATTCCTGCCCTATTCAACACTGCCATGTAATCCGTGGGTGCTTTCATCAGACACCTTTCTGTCGCCGGTAGTCTGGTTTTAGGATATTTCTTCCCTTTTTACAAACAACCTCAGAGTTTCTGCCAAATTGTTATGGACGCTGCATTTCTTCATGTGAATAAACCTGAACATTAATTAAACTACTCGTATTGAAACATAATTTCTCTGTAAATTGATCTTACCTCAATAACTATCAGCTTAACACGTTAGTTTTATAAGTGTTCCAAAATTCCCGCCTTCGTGGTTGTTCGACCTGATAGAAATAGCAGCCAAATTTCCCTCAAGTCTTATCATACAAAAGAAAAATACACATATGGACTACACTACGCCTATATAGATAGATGAGGATAAAGAGAAGTTTTATTTCCCGATTAACCACTCTGGGCTTCCTTAAAGGTGAAATTTTCTTTTATTGGTTTATAACGACGGGTTCTTGATTTTCCCTTGACGTGGCCAGTCACTATGTTGTCGTGGACTTGAAAGCAAATCCTGTCATATTTTATCATTCGAAACCGGCAGAAGGAGAATGGAGAAAAACAAAACTTAGAATATCGAAAGTTATTTTTTGGAGGAAGGCATCAGTACCACTCCTAGACACACATGTCCAAACAATTTTCTGTAAGACATATCCATACCTAAAGAGTAGTTTTTCCATGGGATTTATGTGGGCTTACAAAGGAACAGATCGAACCAAAATGATCTTTATAATGTCAGAATAACTTGCGTAACTACTAAATTCCACTAGGGGTGTAGTTTGTCTGACTACAATGTTTCCTTGTATGTAATCATAATACTGTTATGATTTTACTAAATACTATCTTTATAATAGCTATAGCTTGAATAATTTTCAGATTCTAACAAATCTTGAGATAAGAATAACTACATATACTACTATATCCACCAAATTCTACAATAACTAAATATTACTTAACTGCTAAATGCTACCAATGATGAAATCCATTCAAGATTAATCTCAAGAGGTTGAAATTTGCTTTTAGTTCAGTCGACAGAAATTGCCATATTTAATTACGAATGCAATCTTATCACGTGATACAGGCATGTTATTTGGAAGATCGTGTGACCACACAAACACATATACACAAACACACACACAAATATACCCACGCACACACACTCACGTGCTTCTGAATGTACAAAGCGTTAACTCATTTACTCGAAGGTGATGGTTCTCTTCATCACTTCCGTTTTTCACCCAAACATGTATGTGCATAAAACTACGTCAGTGTGATAACAGTCACTGTTAATGATTTATTATTTATAATCTAATCATAGTGGTGTACCCGATAAATTCCACTCGAACACCATCAAATCATTCTCACTCTAAACCAGGGTGATTCATCAAATACTAACGTTGTTACCAATTCTACCCTTACTTCCTGTACTCACACATTCCAATAGTGATTTCCATAAAAAGCTTAGCAAAAGAAACACGCCTTCTAAGGAAGGTTGTCGAAGAAGAATAACCGGATACTGAAAAAAATAGCAAAAAGAAAAAAAAAGCTAATATTATAAAACAGTGGTTTTCAGCCTTAGGGTTCCGCAAGAAGTTACATAAATGCTAAAATCGACAGTAATTTTTAATTCTCCTGTGCAGATATGTGTGTACATGTTAGGCCTACGTGTACATCTACGAGTTGCACGCCAGCGTAGATGAACTTGATCCTTGGTGTGTACATGTACATGCACATCTACAAGTTGCATGCCAGCTTAGATGATGGTTTAGTTTTCTTTTGTAAAATACGAGTGACAATATTTGGACAATATTTTAACTGCGTAAGCCATTTAGGTGTTGTTATTAATCCGCCCTTTAAGAGATCTTTAGCTTTTTAAAAGGCGTTTTTGTAAAAGATTTTTCTTGTATGACGTGTATTAATATTTGATTAAATGTTAAGATTAAACAATTTCAAAGAGAGTTGAATAACATATGTAGAAAAAAAGTAAGAAATAGGGAAACTGATGCTAAATTATAAGATATGTAAACATGCATAAATATTAATTCCTTACAAATTTCTAAATTAGAACAATGAACAAATAAACGATATTTTAAATTCAAATCCGAAAATCTATTTTATTATTATATGCATATTATTTAAATATAATCAAATACTTATTACTAAAAAAAAACATTAATGAAAAAGCTAAATTTTACATCATTAAACTCGCTATACTTTCAAGATCATTTTGTCCTGTCACTATTAGCCTTGCTTTTATATATATACAATTCTGCTTACAGCCTTACAAGTATGAATAGATTTCTGAAAAAAATGTAAGTTAGATGCAGATGAAGAGACGCAGAGTCTCAGGCAGTCTGTTGAAGCTGCAGCCACTATCAGTGATGCTGCCTCGTCGAAAGTACCAAGAAATGATGGAATTAACCTGCAACTAAAAGTTCGTCAATATTGTGAAAACTACACAGCCCTGGGATCTACTTGGACTGGAAACCCAGACTGCCCTTCACTTTTGCGTACTGTTTGTGGGGAGAAGCTGGCTAATAGTGCTATGGCACCAGCCAAACTGAAATGACACTTAACAACTAAACATCCAGAGTCGTCGGGCAAAAATGAACAATATTTTAAAAGAGAATTGGCATTTAATAAAAGGCAAGTTTCTATGTTTGCCAAAAAGTTCAAGTTGAGTGACAAAGGACAAGAATCAAGTTATGCTGTGGTGGAGATAGTTGCAAGAAAAGTGAAATCATATACCATCGCTGAAACTGTAATTTTACCTGCATGCGAGGAAATACGGGGATATAAACACACCAGCATCGGTTATCAAGCGATGTTGGGGAGACAAACACAGACACACAAACATATACACACATACATATATCCATATGTATATAT
>NC_068997.1:3707649-3713075 GCF_001194135.2 Octopus bimaculoides
ATATGTCTCTCTATATATATATATATAGATACATACAATGGGCTTCTTTCGGTCCCCGTCTACCAAATCCACTTACAAGTCTTTGGTCAGCCCGAGGCTATAGTAGAAAACACTTGCCCAAGGTGGGACGCGGTGGGGCTAAACACGGGACCATGTGGTTGGTAAGCAAGCTACTTAACACACTGACACTCCTGCGTCTATGTACATGTATGTACATATGTATGTGTATGTGAATGTATATATGTGTGTGTGAGAGAGAAAGTGTGTGAGTATGTTTGTGTGTGCGAGAGAGTGTTGAATCTTCAACGTCATCTAAGGAAAATCACATGTGTAACCAGCCAAGAAAAATAAAACAGTAGTACAAAGAAATAAAATGCCGATGTCTTTAAAACAGCAACTACTTCAACAATGCCAGAATCACCATCCCACTACCTCCACAGATTTGAAGCAATGTGCCAACGGCCCTCAACAACAACACGCCCTGATAAACTCAGTGACTACTACTAAATTCAGGCCATTACAGGCAAAGAAGATGTTCCCGAAGCCGAGGATATTAAATTTACGGAGAGAATATTTACATATCACCTTAAGAAAAACAACAACTAGACTTCATAATACAGAGAAACAGTTGCATAACCAAGTGCCTGTACTCTTGGAGAACTACGTGATTAAAAAATAAACGTCCGTACCCCTTCTTGTTGACTCCAATTTTTCCAATTATATTTATATATATATAAACACACACCCACACACACACACCCACACACACACACCCACACACACACACCCACACACACACTCTAGGATACACACATATATACAGACTTAACATTCCAAATGCCTTGTGTGAGAGTTATCAAGGAATTTCTGAATGTTGTTTTCTGATAATGACTTAGTAATTTGGTTAATTAATGCATTTATCATTCTTCTTTTACAATTGCTTAATTAGAATACTTTCAAACGTGTGTCCTGTACGGCCACTTTTGAGTTATTCGTGACGCGTGAGAAAAAAGGGAGGTTTCCTTAGGCCACCAGCTACAATATACTCTTTTACTCTTTTACTCTTTTACTTGTTTCAGTCATTTGACTGCGGCCATGCTGGAGCACCGCCTTTAGTCGAGCAAATCGACCCCGGGACTTATTCTTTGTAAACCTAGTACTTATTCTATCCGTCTCTTTTTGCCGAACCGCTATAAACACAGCATCGGTTGTCAAGCAATGCTAGGAGGACAAACACAGACACACAAACACACACACACATATATATATATATACATATATACGACGGGCTTCTTTCAGGTTCCGTCTACCAAATCCACTCACAAGGCTTTGGTCGGCCCGAGGCTATAGTAGAAAACACTTGCCCAAGGTGCCACGTAGTGGGACTGAACCCGGAACCATGTGGTTGGTAAGCAAGCTACTTACCACACAGCCACTCCTGCGCCTATATATATAGTAAATCCATAAAAGAACAAACACAAAAAAAAACAACAACGTGAGGACGTGGTACAATTGATGTATTAGCAGACGCTCAGGGAGGGAAAGAAACATGGTTTAACGTTTCGAGCAGACGCTCTTCTTCGGAAACAGAGGAAAGTCCAATGGAAGGGAAGACGGTGGAAGAAAATCACCAACGATTTACATGTAGTTACATTTTGTAATGACCAGAAGTGAATGGGTAAAGAAAAAGTTCTTTCTAAGACAGGAGAGTGTAAGAGAGGGAGCTAAGTGTGGGTGTGTGCGTGCGCGCAGGTCTGTGTGAGCGTGTGCGTGTGTAATAGCACGTGTGTACGTGTATGTGTTATGTGTGTGTGTGTGTGTGTGTGTGTGTGTGTGTGTGTGTGTGTGTGTGTGTGTGTGTGTGTGTGTGTGTGTGTGTGTGTGTGTGTGTGTGTGGTTTTGGCTGTTTATATGGGTGTGTGAATGAACTTTCAGTCGCTTATTGTTGTAGCAAGAATTTAGAAGTCGGAGTGGCTGTCTTTTGTGTCGTGTATTTCTTCACATGTGCCTAGGAAATGGTCAGTACAAAGGTGTTTGACTGGAAGTTTGAAGTATGTGCGTGCGTATGTACGTGTGTGCGTGTATATATATGTTTGTGTGTGTTTTGTGTGTAGTGTGTGTATATGTCTGTGTGTGTGTGCGTGTGTGTGCGCATGTATGTATGTGTGAATGGGTGTGCGTGTACGTCTGTATGCGTAGGGTTGTGGGTGGGGTTTCTGTCTGCGGATTATATGTGTGTTTCTCTGTGTGCGTGTGTGTGCGTGTGTGTATATGTCCATGTATGTGTAATTGTGTGCGTGTATGTGTGAGTGTGTGGGAGGTATGTGTGAGTGCATGTGCGTGTGTGTATGAGTGTGAGTGAGTATATCTGTGTGCGTGTGTACATGTTTGCGTATGTGTGTGCGTGTGTGTGTGCATATGTGTGCGTGTGCATGTATGTGTGCACGTGTATGTGTGTGTGTCCGTGTGTATGTGTTGTGTGCTGTATATGTGCGTTCATGTGTGTGCGTATGTGTGTGTATGTGCGTGTAGTTGTGTGTACGTGTATGTGTGCATGTGTGTATGTGTACGTGTGTGTGTATGTAGGTGTGTGTATGTTTGTACGTGGGGCTGCGTGTGAAAGGTATGTGTACATTCCTGTGCGTGTATGCGCGTGCGTACGGGTGCACATGTGTGTCGCGTGTGTGTGTGTGTATGTGTGTGCGTGCGTGTGTGTGTGTGTGCATGTATGTCTGTGCGCTTATTTATATGCTGTGTGCGTGTGTGTGTATGTATATGTATATGTGTGTATGTGCGTTTGTGTATGCGTATGTGCAGGGGTTGTGTGGGTGGTTGTCTGTGGAGTATGTGTGCGTTCCTCTGTGTGTGTGTGTATGTGTGTGTGCGTGTGCGCCCGTGTTCCTGCGTGCATGTACGTGCGTGTGTGTATATGCCAATGTATGAATGTATGTATAATACGTGTGTGTGCGCGCGCGCATGCATGTGTGTGGTGTGTGTGTGCGTGTGTGTGCGTGTTGTCTGTGTGGGAGTTATATGTGAGATATATGTGCATTGATGTGTGTGCGCGTGCGTGTATGTGGGCTTGTGTGTGTATGTATGCGTGTGTGTGTGCATGTGTGTGCCTGTGTGTGCATGTGTGTATGAACGTGTGTCTGTGAGTGTTTGTATGAGGTTCTGGGATCTTTGGGGTTTGACGGGCAACATTTGTTTTCTTATCGAAACACTTTCAAACTTGGGACACTGGTAGAATGTGTCATATAAAACAACTTCTTCTCTTAACCTTCTTAACAAAAAAATTGTACATCGCAAGTTATTCCATGTTAAAGTTGTCGTATTTCTGTAATTTCACCTAATCACTGACGTCTATTCAGCTGAATACAGTTACTGCTGTTCGGTGTCAAGTGTGTTATTCCCTGTTTAATTATATCATTATTCCCTAGTAAGGGTTTAGGGTTTTAGGGTTAGGGTTGGGGTTAGGGTTAGGGTTAGGGTTATGGTTATGAGTTATAGGGTTAGAGTTAAGGTTATGGCAAACATAATCATAACCCTAACCGTAATCCTAAAACTATCCCTAACCCTAACCCTAACCGTAATCCTAAAACTATCCCTAACTCTAAAACCCGAACCCTAACCCTAAAACCCTAAAGCTAAAACCAGTACAAACTCACGAACGATGTCATATATAAGAGTAACACGGGTAGTTGTTGTTGACAAACAACGGGACCCATTTTATTCAAGGGAAAAGATCCCATGACACCGTTACGGCATTAATTGTTTTCACCTCAATAGACGTCATTGATTGGTTGAAATTACCGAAATACGACAATTTTTTTACATAAAATAACTTCGAATACAAAATTTTTTATCTGTTCTATACCACAAAATATACAAATATTCGAAGTTTGAAAGTGTTTCGGTACCAAAAACACTACAAAAAAAAAAAAAGTTGCCCGTCAAACCCCACTGTGAGTGTTTGTATAGGGTTCTGTTATGTGGAGGTATATGTGTTACTGTGCGCGTGCTTGTGCGTGTGTGTGCGCGTGTATGCACGTGTGCGCGTGTATGCACGTGTGCGCGTGTATATGTGCGTGTGTGTGTGGATGTATGTGTGTGTATGTTCATGTATGTGTTGTGAGTATGTGTGTGGTGTGTGTTGTGTGTATATGTGTGTGGTAGGTATATGTGCATTCATATGTGTGCCCGGGTGCGTGTAGTTTTTCGTGTGTGTGTAAATATACGTGTGTGTGTAAATGTATGTGTGTGTGTGTGTGTGTGTGTGTGTGTGTGCGAGCGTGTATATAGAAATAAAATAAAATGTAATAAAACTAGGTTGATAGGGGATAAAACAGAAATTAATACAATTATAAAATAGCACTATTGAAATGTTAAACAATACGAAAGGAAGAAAACGATAAAAAGGATGATAGAACATCGAGAAGGGGCAACAGTGTAAACAAGTAAGAGCGTAAATGGGAGGATATTTGTTCTCATCTTGTTTGTCGTTAACACAACGTTTGGGCTGATATACTCTCCAGCCTTCATCAGGTGTTCTTGGGGAAGTCTCTCATTCCTAAGGTATTTTTGGATATTATTATTATTATTATTATTATTATTATTAGCATTATTATTATTATGATGATGATGATGATGATACTACTACTACTACTACTACTACTACTACTACTACTACTAATAATAATAATAATAATAATAATAATAATAATAATAATAATAATAACAGCAACAATAATAATAACATCGAAAAATACCTTAGGATTGAGAACCCAGGTTTGAAATTTCCCCAATACACCTGAAGAATGCTGAAGGGTATATCAGACGAAACGTTGTGTTAACAACAAACAAGATGATGACAAATATTCGTCGAATGTAAATAATGTAAAAAAATAATGTATAAAATAAAAAAATAAAATAAAAAATAAACTGTTGCTTTTAATTTTAAGGAGGTTGTAGAGACAGAAAGGGATTTGTGTTCGTAGATTAAAAATATAACTCTGATCCAGGCGATATATCTATATTAGTTTACGGGACTGACCCTAACCCCCTCCTCACTTCCCGCAGGATTTCAGCAACTTGATAAACAAAACGTAACGGAAAATAATAAAGTATCTTGATTAATACTCGGAAATTTATTACTTTTAGTACCGACTAATATCACAGGTATTAATATAAACTCTTACCCACTTATTGTGGAACTTTGCCTCAATAAAATTAACACATAATTTATTTGCAAAGTAAAATATATTTGTGTGGAATGAATGATATCGCTATATTAGTTTATTTTAAATTTGGGTATATTTGAAAATCTAAGGAAACGTCATTCCCATGTGTTCTCACAGTACCAGACTTTTGTGTGTGCGGGTGTGTGTGTGTGTATCCTTCCATCCACCCTTTCACCCACCATATGC
>NC_068997.1:3713840-3716222 GCF_001194135.2 Octopus bimaculoides
GTGTGTGTGTGTGTGTGTGTGTGAGTGTGTGTGTGTGTCTATATATGTTTGTGTCTCTGTTTGTCCCCACACCGTCGCTTGACAACTGATGTTGGTGTGTTTACGTCTCCGTAACTTAGCGGTTCAGCAAAAGAGACCGATAAAATAAGTACTAAACTTACAAAGAATAAGTCATGGGGTCGATTTGCTCGTCTAAAGGCGGTGCTCCAGCATGGCCACAGTCTAATGACTGAAACAAGTAAAAGAATAAAAGAATAATATTGTGTTTCAACAATTCTCTATACAAAAGTAAGGAGCCTCATAACTTAACTAGCACGGGGCCTCACTTGTCCTAAATTCGGCACTGCACACATACATACATATATATCCATTCATACACTACAGAAGCACCAACGTAAATCTGGCAGTACGTAAAATACTACAGCTGGATAGCAATGGACGAAATTTGAAATTTGAACAGAATATAAGCTAACTACAAAGTAAATATCATAAGATAATTATAATATCGTAAGATAATGATAATAAAACGATAATGGTAATAAGATAAATAAGTATAATATAAAGTATTATATTATACTTATTTATCGTATATTTAGTTATTAATTTTTCTATATGTGACTGGATTTTCATGGATAAGTTCATGAACTTTGGTTCTTTTCTCTAAAACTATATATTTATATATTTTATACTTTGAAATTTAATTTGATTTTAATTTTTAATAAATTTAATTTAATTGACTTTTTACCTGTAAATTTGGATTTCTATCCCTAATATATATATTTATATATATATGCATATATATGTGTGTATGTGTGTGTGAGTATGTGTGTGTATGTTTGTGAGTGTGTGTACATGTATTTGTGTGTGACTTTAGGTAGATCTTGCCGCTATTATTATCAGGTAAATCAATGACGTAGAATCTCGTTCGCCTACTTGGTATGAATATATTTTCTACTTTTCAAAGAAAATTTGATAAACTAATTCTCATGACAGGGCGCCACAATGAACTGCAAACACTCGATTTAAAAAAACAAACAAAAAGAACAAAGTAACCCATTATCTTGATGACATTAATAATTCGACTTCACATGCTCTTTCCATAGCCTATAAATCTTGGGGAAGTGTTTACAAACTTCATTTATTAAAGAAGGCTGCTGGGAACTGAAAGAAATAACATTGTGTATACATTGAATTAATGATAAATGCACCTTACACACGAACAAAAGAGAAAATCATACACACTTACACACATATTGTATAAGAAAAATATTTTGAATAGAAATACGTTGTTTTTGAAACTAGAATACGTGGGGGTATTAAATGTTGATGCCTATTCTGAGCCTTTAAGGTTTATTTATTTTAGTGATTGGACTGCGACAATACAGGGGCATCCCCCTGAAGAGTTTAGTATCACAGTACTTATTGTTAAGTCTGGTACTTACCCCATTGATTCTTTTCTGCCAAATCTCTAATCAATGGGGATGTAAACAAACCAACACTGGTTGTCAAGTGGTGGTGGATGACTAATAGAAAGATGCACACAGATACACACACGCATACACACTCGCTCACACACACATATCTATTTACTCATACACGATGGGCTTCTCACTTTCCATCAACTAAATCTGCTGAAAAGGCTTTGGTAGGCCAGAGGCTATAGCAGAAGACATCCAACATGTTAAGAAATGCGATCGAGTCCAGAACGATGTCATTGGAAAGCAAACAAAGCAAATATATCAGATATTTTGAGGGCGCTAAGCTAATCTCAGTAACTCTACAGATACATTTATCAAAACCATACTCGCTGTAGTTTCATTCTTTATTTTCTTTTATACATAGTACATCTAGGATACTTTTATCCATTGCGTCTTTTTTGAAAAAATGAAATAGGTATGATTATGGCTTGAATGGGATGGAGTTGCTATTTCTAGGCAGTTCAAAAACCACATCGTGTTTCGGTCATCTGCGATTTAATGTTTGTGATGTCCCAAGGAAGACGCGAACGCTTCTTACTCTCACTTGTCAAGCACTATAGGACTGAAACTTTGATTCAATGTTACACCAGCTTATCCATATGTATAAAACTGAGAATGTGTGTGTCTGTCTGTGTCTCTGTACGTGTGCATCACTAAATCTCGAGAACTACCCTACCGATTCCATACAAATTTTACACATGCACTATGTAGGGTCTATGGAGTGTCATGGGCTCAAAAAGCATTCAACTCCTTGCCCAATGCGAATCCAGAGCAATCTCTTACACTGTTTCGGTAGTACGTGTCAAAAGTAAAACATTAGCATCTCTATTATCTCACATTCCGTATATAAATGGATGTATATATGTATATATATATATATATATATATATATATATATATATAT
>NC_068997.1:3716549-3718622 GCF_001194135.2 Octopus bimaculoides
TATATATATATATATATATGCCCGTGGGAATGTGGCGTAGTGGTTAAGAGCGCGAGCTTAACCCCAGGATTCCGAATTCGATTCCAGGCAGTGACGTAAATAATAATAATAATAATAATAATAATAACGCACAATATCAAAAAATACCTTAGGAATGAGAACCCAGGTTCGAATGTTTAGTGCATTAAATAGACTACACTGCAGAATTTGATTCAATTTTCTGTGCCGCGAGTTCAAATCCCGCCAAGTTCAACTTTGCCTTTGGTTCTTTCATGGTCGATAAGTAAAGTACCAGTCCAAAGTAGTGGATTGCCAGAATTACTAGAGGCTCAGACAGAATGTTATGTAGCATCTGATTCAGCTCTGAGTCTGAATACAAGACCCGCATCCTGAAACCATAAAAAATAAATTGTTTGTCAGAAGTTCATAACCTGACTAGCAGGAAGGAAACGCTCAGATTAAACCTACTTCTAGAAGACTTAAAACTGGCAAAATGTATTGCCTGCACCATAGAAATCTACACATGGTACGCCTAGTCTTCATATTTATTCAGAATGGGTTAAAGAATGGTAATTCAAAACAACTCACTACATATTGTCAAGTGCAGTCTCAGAATAAGGTAGAAGAAAATATATTTGTCTACGATGATGTATTTTATGAATACTAATCACATTTTTAGTGAAGTAGCATTTTCACTATATACGAAGAGGTGCTGAAAAATTCCTGGCTTTGTCTTAAAGAAAATACAGAAGGATCAGATAATTATGACTTTATTCAACATATTCCTCTTTCAGGTTCACACACTTATTGCAGCCGTCCTCAAAACTCGGAAGTTTGCGTCTCCAGCCAGGCTTTTTGTGGTACTCTTAAATCCAGGAACTTTTCAGTACTCCTACGTATGTGTCATTTTAGAAATCAAGGAAAGAAAAATCAGAAATCTTTATTGATATTTACTTTTCGATCTTTTTAAATTCCTATTGTCAAAAGGCGTCTATTTCTTTGATATTAATGTTAAAGAAATACGCGCGCGCGCATACCGACACACACAACATATGCATACACACATGCACATACAACATGCACACACATATATACATACACATACAGAATAATACATACATACATACATACATACATACATACATACATACAGGCAATTAAATTTAACAGTCAAAATTTTAATATGTATTTACTATTTTCTACACGTTTGGAAATATGAAATGTGAAAGTCATCAAATTTTAAGATGAATCACATTGCAAATGACAACAGTACTTCTCCCTTTTTCTTTCGTTCCTTCTCTCTCTTTCTTCTCTCTCTTTCTCTCTCTCTCTCCATCTATCTGTCTTTCCCTCATTCTCTTTCTCCTTTCCGCCACTTACAGATGAAGAGCCAGAGCTCGAAATATAAACTTCTTCGACCATTATCACGAGAATTAAACTCACTAATGTTATTTACTCTATGAGTTATTCTGTCTCAAGTTTCCTCCAGCTTCAGAGTCCACCATGATCGAGGAACTTTTCGATTCGCTACCGCAATTGCCGAAGGTTTACCGTACAGAATAATGGAATAGTTGATAATCATGGCGTTGTTAATAGTTAGTCCCAATTTAACCCGGATCGAATAGATAGCTAATTGATGTATTTCAACTGTGACTATCACATTTTTGAGAATATCTAGAAATTTAAACTCATAGATAGCCTTATTTTTGGACACTGATATGTTATATGAGAAAGATTATGATACTATTCTTAACAAGTGCAGCAACCGCGTAAAAGCCAGCGCGTTAGAATATGAAACAAATGAATAATCGATGTGTGGGAACAGAATAGCATCTCGACTGACCCACACCACTTGGTTACCTGTCTGTCAATAGGTAACCACAAATACCAGCACCAGAACTATAACACTGTGAGGGGTTGAGTTAGGCGCGGCTGTGTAGTAAGAAGCTTGCTTCCCAAAGACATGTTTCGGGTTCAGTGCCACTGCTTGACAACTTGGGCAAGTGCCTTGTGAGTGAATGTGGTGGACGGAAACTGAAAGAAGCCCGTCATGTACACACACACACACACACA
>NC_068997.1:3718747-3739942 GCF_001194135.2 Octopus bimaculoides
ATATATATATATATATATATATATATATATAAGTATGCGTGTCTTCTTGTCTATGTTTGTACCCATTCACCGTTGACAACCGATGTTGGTATGCTTGAGTCCCCGTAACTTAGCAGTTCGGCAAGAGAACCGATAAACTAAGTACCAAGATTAAAAATTAAGTACTAGGATCGATTCATTCGACTAAAAATCCAAGGTGGTGCCCTAGCATGGCCGCAATTAGATGACTGAAACAAGTAAAAGAAATGATGTAGGATAGGATTTGATAAAATATAGAATCACACGAAGAAAGAGATTTCCTATTCTGATGGAAGCCAAGTCACGTCACAGACACAATCAATGTCCTTCAGAAGATAAACCTCACAAGATCGAACTTTGATCCCATGGAACAGACAGCAGAATGAGATATCTCTGAGGGAGAAAATGCTTTAATATTTTTGTTTTTACAAGTTTGTGACTGAGTTAATATTTTGATTTCAAATGTTAGCATAAGGCCAGCAATTTCAGGGAAGCAGGTAAGCCGATTACGTCGGGCCCAGTGCTCAACAGGTACTTATTTCATCGACTTCGTATAGATGAAAAACAAAGTCGATTCCGGCAGTATTTGGACTCAGAACGTAAAGATGGACGTCCATCACTATCAGAGGTCCGCCGAAATACTGGATAATATTTGATTGTTTGAAGATGCTACAATATTTATTTCTTTATTGCCCACAGGTGGGCTAAACATAGAAGGGGACAAACAAAAACAGACAAACTTGTACTTATTTAATCGATCCCGAAATTTTGCCCGGCGTGCTAACATTTCTGCCATCTCACCGCTTTCTCTATCATTACTATTACCATCATTATTATTGCCGATACCATTTCCATTATTATACTACTACAATAACTGTAACCAACGCGAATCACCATTGTTATTGTTGTTTTTCGCCGTGTGGATATCTTCTGAAGCCATGATAACAGTGTAGTCGTTATGACCGTCATTTTATGAGTTGTTACTGATGTCGCTGTCGTTGGGGGTTGATAATGTTAAGCTTACTGACTTAAAAAGCACCATATAGATTCAATAGATGTTGACAGGGAACCAACAAAGCGGTGTTGCACCCATGCGGTCACCAAAGGTCAAGATATGTGATTAGAGCTGTACGAGTTACTGAAAACGTGAAGACGGAGGAAATGTTGATAACCATTTCGCCAAAAGGGGCTAAAGATTGTGCCAGCTCGCGACTGGCTGAGTTTTAAAAAATAATCAAAGTTAGTTATATTTGCTGAAGTATTACAATAAAATAAAGATTACCACAGGCATCTTATATAGTTTATCCCTAATTTTAAAACAGAGACAGCTACAGACCTCTTACATAAACTGTAAATAATTTTTAGAATTATTTTTACAAAAAATTAATAATTTTTATTAAGGTAGTAATCTATTCAATATTGTTGGATTAGGGCGGTAAGCTGGCAGAGTCGTTAGTACGCCGGGCGAAATGCTTACCGTTATTTCGTTTGCTGTTACGTTCTGAGTTCAAATGTCGTCGAAGTCGACTTTGCCTTTCATCTTTTCGGGGTCGATTAAATAAGTACCAGTTTGTCTGTCATTCTTTGGCCCCTCTATGTTTAGCCCACCTGTGGGTAATAAAGAAACAAATATTGTAGCATTTTCAAGCAATAAAATATTATCCAGTATCTCAGCGAACCTGTGATATTGATCTAGACGGTTTACGCGTCTATTTTTCATGTAACAAATAAAAAATCAAGGTGAATGTTTAGCTATTCATATTTTCAATATACTTTTTTTTCTCTCTCACACCCCTAATGCTCTTGAGAAAGTCAGATATTCCACACAATGACAATTCATAAATTTCTTTATCTGAATTTTAAGATACAATGACAAGAAATATTTTGTTAATAACAGAATAGCAGAAAGTTGTTGAGTTGATTTACAACTCAACACTGGTGTAGCTGTGAGAAGAAGAAAAGGTTAATTTGCAACAGCTTGGTTCTGTTTTCGATTTTACTGTACGGCATAAATTTTATACTTTACTATAATATGGGGGCGAAATGGCAGAGTCGTCTGAGCGTCGTATAGAAAATTTTGTGTACGCCTCTCCTGTGAGTTCAAACCTCACCAACTCAACATTACTTTTCATCACCAGAATCTATACATAAAAAAAGTCAAGTAATGGATTCGAATTTTGTCTGCCTGTTTATCTCTCACTCTTTCTTTCTTTCTTTCTTTCTTTCTTTCTTTCTTTCTTTCTTTCTCTCTCTCTCTCTCTCTCTCTCTCTCTCTCTCTCCGAATCGCCTTCGTGAAAGGGTCCAGAAAGTAGAGGTTACATCATCACAGAAACAAAACATTCGCCTTTCTCCCTGTGGACACAAGAAAGAAAGAAACCTAGAAACAAACAAAAACACCGAAACTAGGTGTGTATGTGATTATGCTAGAAGTAGCAGAAAAATTTCTCACCAGCTATATTGCTGCCATAAAACATGATCGTCACGTTGATACGTGTAGTCTAGAAAAAAGACATAATGGTCAAGGTCGAGTAAACGGTTGAATCATTGGTTACTTTTCAATACTGACCTAGCAATCAAGGGCTGAGAACATATCACAATGATTAAAAGAAAAACAGTTTTCATAATCGTTGATATACAATAAAAGAACAAAAGTATAACCGCTACAATGAAAAATATTGAAATATAAAGCATTCAATATGTAAAGTGTTAAAAATGTTGTTTTGTTCTTCATAACAAAGCTTTCCACACTGACATTGGAAAGCTGGTGTTACAAACATTTATCAATTCAAATGAAACAAAAGCTACGCGAGAATCTTATGAGTATATTGTTGCCTATTGAGCTTTCTTTCCACGTAAATACATTTTGCTAATGTCAATTTTACACGTAGAAAATATTAGAAAAAACAGGTTCATCGTTTTAGCGATACAATAAAAAATTCTGTTGCTATCTTCAGATAAAGTATCTTTACAGTCTTAGGTAGTCTACAGTCCTTAAATTTTTTACGTGTAAAACATTTGAGTCAACATAAGTGTTGTTGAAAAAAAAATTCAAAAATTAACTAAAAAACAGCAAAGATGGAGCGAGTCAATAATGGAGGTTCCACATCATGACGGCGCATTCACATTTACACAAACATACATATATGCATGCATGAATACATACATACATACATACATACATACGGAAATGGCGAAATAAATTATTTTGACCAGGAAAACCTAGGTAGTTGTATTTAACAAGATTTGTGGTTTTATCATAACATCTTTATTCTCTCACCTGATCGAGTGTTTTTCTACATGAAGCTTTACCTCAAAATACATACATACATACATACATACATACATAAATTGTTAGATGAATTTTACATCGTGAACTATGCGACAAAATGGTTTGATCATTTCAGCAATACAATGAAGAATTTTGAAAAAAAGTTTGAGATTGAGGACAATAACAACCTTAGGATCTCAACAGTCCTTTGTTTTGCATATGTAAAACATCGGTTAACAAATGAATAGGTAAAAAAAGAAGAAAAAGCTAGAATGATCTAAATAGCAGGAGAGATGGGGCGAGCCAATGAAGGAGGCTTTATGTAGCGGTCATACATAGTAGAAATAACAGCTAATCTCCTTTAAGCCACAACCGACTGATAAATTGGACAATGTTGTCCTAGATACACAAAGAGTTAAGATGGTCTTGGCTGGAATGCCTTTCGTTATAAATCTATGAGGTTAGTACAGTAAACAACAACAACTATATAGATGAAATATCTAACGTATCGGCAATCATTATTTGTGTGGTCTGCTAGATATCTGCCACATTCTAACTAGCTCGACTTAGCTGTAAATAGGCAGCAGTGTATATTTATGTAACAATTTTTTATTTGATATTTTAACAATTTGTATTTGATATTTATTTGGTAATCATTCACAATAGAATCCAATTAACATTTTTGTTGTTGCTGTAGTTGTTATTTCTGTTGTTGTTGCTGTTTTTAGCCACAGGTCAACAACGATCAACAAGATCTATGATCAAAGACGTTCCAGCCACCACCATACCATCTTTATTTCAGACTCACCAAGCATGCATCATTAGAAAGATCTGACTAAATGTCACATGGTCGAGTAGACACACTCCTAGTGGTTGGCATTCAATGAAGTTTCTACTAACGATGCTAATAAACTTTAGGATTAAATAAATATCATTCAATCTCGCTCCGATTTCAATTTGTTGTTTTACATAATTCTACAACGTAGCCATAACTGGAAATTTACCAATGTTATGTGTTTTTGGCATGGTGAGATGTTTCTCTGTCACAATACAGATTCATGAGTTCCTCAGATGTTGATGTTAAGAAAACCTTGGACTCAAGGCATTACAACTGTGATAATCCAGTTTTTACATGCCTAATTCATCGAAGTCTATATTTAGTAATATGTCCTTTCCAATTTGAAACACTGGTTCACGGAAGATTAGACTGCTACTTCTAAGGAAGGTGTTAGTAATGCGTATCAAACTGAAGTAGTCTAGTCGAGAGAATAACTATTTATTATGAAGTAAAGTGTCAAAGAGTTATTTAAAATTTAATTAGTAAATGACAAGCTAATTATTAATTTGTTCTCATAGCATGTTTAAATTCTTATCTTCCATCTCTTCTGTTGCTTGACAAAAAGTTATTACATGTTTATACTTCCTAATAAATATAGTTTTACTTGTGAAAGTAATTCTTTAAATCCCCAAACAACATAATTCTAAGTTTATTTAGGACACTTTTTTATGATATCCATTTTGAACCCCACAGATATTTCTCTTCAACCGATCATATTTTCAAATTTGAACATCAACCTACGAGCAGCACCAGCTTTCAAGAAACTGCATCCTTTACTTCTGACTAAATTATGGTAATAAAGGTTTAAGAACTGAACTGATGTTCATTCTAAACACAAACCGGTTCATTGATCTGATTTTCACAGCATATAGTAATAATTAATTAAGCGTAAATTAATTGATAATATTCTTAACATAACGTAATATTCATCATTATAATTACTAATTGCAGAAACAAAATATCATTTATCATGTCTGTATTTTTTTCATGATGATTATCATTTTGAAGCCGTATTCACAATACAGCAGCTCATCTCTACTAAAGATTAATTCACGCGCTTCAAGCTAATAGCTTCTTCTGTTTCGTTTTTTAAAGACGCGAATGCACATTACGCGATCTCATTTCAATATGGATTTATGTTTCTACGTTAATAATTAAAAGAAAATAGATTAAGGCGGTGAGCTGGCACGACGGAAAAAATGCCTAGTTCTGAGTTCAAATTCCGCCGAGGTCGACTTGGCCTCTTATACTTTCGGGGTCGATAAAATAAGTACCATTTGAGCACTAGGGTTGATGTAATCGACTTACCCCCTCCTCAAAATTGCTGGCCTGGTGCCAAAATTTGAAACGACTAATTTAAAAAATTACATGTATGAGCTGAACGATGAAATAAGATGCTGCAATTTGTTAACAACGCCGAGATAAATTTGAAACAATCCTTCTGTGTATGAAACCTATTGTTTACTTCACAACCATAATGGTTCTATAAGCAGGTCTCCCGTGGAAAAAATTACATCATAGTGTTTGTTGGATTTTCATCCAACTCCTTATTATACTAAATTTCCTCCATACTTATCGCCTTCCATTTGACCAACCTCACCACCAATATTATGCATGCCCGGTGCGCTTGCACAATTTACCAATTCGAATCATTAAGTCTATCCATCCTTACAAAGAGCCTTTTATTATTTCCATAAAATGCACTTCAGAGGTAGTCCACACCTCACAAAGATATCTAATCTTTCTTTTTCTCTTTCTCTCTTTCTAACTTTCCCGCCTTTCAGTAATTGTATCCTGATCTTTAGAAATATGCTGCAGCGTACCCATTCCGATGAAGATAATCTTTAATGACCCTACCAACAACCATCTTATGACACTCCTTCTCAGTACCTTTCAATAACTTTAAAACAATCATCATTAACAATTTTCGCCAACATCTTGAATCTCTCTCCTTTTTCAAGAACCATCAGTAAGATTTCAGCTTCATTAGACCTATGGAGACCTCTTCTTTTATGCGAGCTCTAATACTAAAGAAATAGGTTACAACTCAGGTTTGTTTCCAGAGCAGCAAAACTTTCGATCATGTCTGAATCGGGAATTTCTGGATCTATCTTTGAAATTCATGCGTACTTTGTCTCTTGGAACTCTGGTTTCTACCAGATTACTCTTTTGTGTTGAGTGTTTATGGAACTTCCTATGACTTACACTCTGTCAGTCCTAGAGTGTGCTCGACTTCGGTTTTGTCTCTCATACTCTTCCTTCTTCCACCGACATGCTTGCCATCACCGCCAACAACAGTGACTCCTACACACTTGATATTGTCCTCGATTCCTCTTTAATCTTCTTTACCTAAATTTCAACTACATCGAAATTAGACACTCTAAATGGGTCGTTCTTATATTATCTACTACAACAGGAAAACAAACATAATACAAATGTTAAGGAAACATAAGGCGACGGGCTAGCAAAATCGTTAGCACGCCGGGCAAAATGCTGCTATACATTTCTTCCGAATTGACGTTATGAGTTCAAATCTTGCCGAGGTCGACTTTTCCTTTCATCCTTCCGAGGTCGATAAAATAGGTACCAGTTGATTACTGGGGCCAATGTAATCGACTTAGTCTCTCCCCCGAAAGAGCTGGGCTTGTGCCAAGATTTGAAACCAATATTAAGAAAGTATCAACATCTATACCACTCTAAACATGAAACGACATAGAGCGAGAACACTTAGGGTCTATTATAAATGTTAGTTCTCACTATTTTGGAGGATTTAACATGCAACATAACTAAATTTATATCACAAAGAATGGCCGTACGACTCCAGAAAATAATTATTCTCCGAAGTTCAGAAGAGAACTATAATGAAGGTTTGATTCTACCCGGTGACAGTATCGTTGTAACATACACAGAGATCTTAGGCAAGTGCTAAGACAAGACACCAGGAAGTTGAGTCACCACTACATGACAACGTCACTGTATCACTACAGCAGTTTCAAATTTTGGCATAAGGCTAGCATTGTAGGGCGGGGACAAGTCAATTCCATCGGTCCCAGAACTCAATCGTTACTTATTTTATCGATCCTGAAAGGCAAAGGCAATCTGGGCGGAATTTAAACTCAGAACGTAAAGAGGGACGAAATATCTTTAAGCATTTTACCAAGAATCCTAACGATTCTACCAACTTGCAACCTCACTAAATCATTATATTAATAATTTTAGTTGTTCCATGATGTCATTCCATCACCCCAACTCGATATCGATCAAGTTTCATTCAAACGAGAAATGCTACAGTAACACAATAACTCTACCCATAATTTAACGCTCCATATTCTCACGTGTGATCTAGAATAAGAGTTGGCAAATAAATGAATCCTTGTCCTAAAGAATATTGTTGGTAACTGGCTGAATAGAATATAGAAATATCTAGCTGTTTCTAAATAGATATCACAAAAAAGATCTATACAAGTTCGAGGGACGGACAGTAGAATGAAAACAAAATTGAAAACCTTTATTTTTTACAATTTATGCGACTGTGTATTATATCCGTTGCATTCACTGAAAGGATCCTTTCCTTTTGGCCGGCATATAGAAAAAATAATTTTTTGTTACTAAACACTTTCAAATTTCGTATACTGGTAGAATGTGTCATTTAAAACAATTTACTCTTTGCGTTTTTAAGAAAATTCATTATTTTCGAAGTTATTTCGTGTTAAAGTTGTCGTATTTCGGTAATTTCAACCAATCACTGATGTCTATTGAGGTGAAAACAATTACTGCTTTGGTTTGTCAACAAGACGTTCTAGTGGTGTAATGGTGACATCGTTCGTGCGTTTGTACTGGTTTTAGCTTTAGGGTTTTAGGGTTAGGGTTAGGGTTTTAGGGTTACGGTTTTAGGGTTAGGGTTTTAGGGTTAGGGTTAGGGTTTAGGGTTAGGGTTAGAGTTAGGGTTTTAGGGTTAGGGTTAGGGTTAGGGTTAGGGTTTTAGGGTTAGGGTTATGGTTAGGGTTTTAGGGTCAGGGTTTTAGGGTCAGGGTTTTAGGGTCAGGGTTTTAGAGTTAAGGTTAGGGTTTTAGGGTTAGATTATGGTTAGGGTTTTAGGGTTAGGGTTAGGGTTTTAGGATTAGGGTTACGGTTTTAAAGCTAGGGTTAGGGTTTTAGGGTTAAGGTTGGGGAGGGGGGCAAAAATGTCTTTCCGAAAATAGTAACTGAAAAAAACCCTAACCTAACCCCAAAACCCTAATCCTATGTTTTAAATGACACATTCTACCAGTATACGAAGTTTGAAAGTGTTTAGTTACAAAAAATTTTTTTTCTATATGTCGGCCAAAAGGAAAAGAACCCACTGAAATTCTACAATAAAAGGAAGGCTACTACAATCAGTTCATAAAGTATCTAACTTTAAAAACAGAGTCTCCTACAGACCTTTTATATCGCCTGTATTTAACTTCAAAGATAAATTCCACAAAAAAGAAATTAATTTTATTGTGATAATCACGCTGTTTAATATTGGAGGATTTTCAATTCCAATAAATCTCATATCAAATATGTCGACAAACCTCTGATATTGATCTGAGTGGTGTACGTGTCTATTCTTCACGTGACAACCGAAAAGTCAAGGTAAATATTTAGCTATTCATATTTTCAATGTATTCTATTTCTCTCACACCCCTAATGCCCTTGAGAAAGTCAGATATTCCGGACAATTAGAATTCACAAACTTCTTTATTTGTAGTTTATGACACTACAAACAGAAGAATTGACATTTTCCATTATTATGATAAAGTTGCTGTGTTGACTTGCAAGTACGCACTGACGTAGGTGTGGTGGTGAATAGATCACTTCACAACAGCGGGGTTCCGGGTTCGATTCTTTTACACGCACCTTAGACAAATATATAACCTCAAACCGACAAAGGCCACAAGTACAAAATTTGGTTAACAGAAATTGTATGGAAGCCCGATTGCGAGAATATTGCTGTTCTTGGAGTGGTGGAATTTACTCGATGCCCCGTTTAACATCTTTACCTTGTCCGTGGATGCTTTTAAGGGACGGGTTCACCTCTGTTGTAAGAATTTGGGTCAATTTTCGTACAGCTTGATATGACCATTTTCCCTTCATTCCACCATTTGAAAAGTCATTGATAAGGGTGGACCACGCTACTATTCCATGTCTGACGAACCCATTAAAAGAAATAACTATATTCATATTTTGCTTCTCTAATATGACCTTCAATATCTTGTCTTCATATTTCCTGTTTAAGCTTTTCACTTGACTGTTCTAAGGCTACAGTTATTACTACACTGAAACAAAATCTTGTATTTGGTTACTCAATCCACTAGATATAGCAGTCAAATCTCTGAACAATTCTAAAATTTCATAGCTAATTTGTATTAATTAGATGTGAACAAGTAAGATGACCACAGATGGAGTGCTTTAATCAAAGGCTGCTTGTTTAATGCTGACATGGGCATCGACATCACCCACAAACCAGGGAACAACAACACAAACAACAACAAAGTCCTTTCTATTATAAGTAGAAGGCCTGAAACTTATAAGGAAGTGAGCTAGTCATTTACATCCATCATAGTATGCAACTGGTACATATTTCCTCGACCCTAAAAGGATGAAAGGCAAAGTTGGCCTCACCAGAATTTGAACCCAGAAGGTAAAAAGACTAAACACTTCAAAGCATTTTGACTGGTGTGCTGAAGATTCTACCTGCTCGTCAAATTAATAATAATCCTTTCTACTATAAGCAAAAGGCCTGAAATATTGAGGGAGGGTTGGTCACATTGACCCCAGTACTTGACTGGTACTTTATTTATCGACACCCAAAAGGATGAAAGGCGAAGTCGACTTCGGTGGAATTTGAACTCAGAACATGAAGACAAACGAAAAGCTAAGGATTCTGTGCGGCGTGCTGACGATTCTGTCAGCACGCCGCCTTACCTACAACAATAATAATCCTTTCTACTAAAGGCCCAAAGCCTACAATTTGGGGGCAGGGGACTAGTCAATGTAATCGACTCCAGTGTTTCACTGGTAATTGATTTGTCGACCCCAAAAGCATGACAGATGAAATCGACCTCTGGAGAATTTGATCTCAGAACATAAAGACGGACGAAATGTCTCAAAGCATTATTTTACCAGCTCGTCGCCTTCACAATAATAATCTTTTCTACTAAAGGCACAACGCCTGAAATTTTGTGGGAGAAGACTAGCCGATGACGTCGACCCAGTTTTCACTGGTACTTAATTTATCGACACCGAAAGGATGAAAGGTAAAGTCTATGTCGGTGGAACTTGAACTCGGAACATAAAGACGATAAAAATGCTACTAAGCATTTCACACGATGTCGTAACGATTCTACTGGCTTGCAACTTTAACCAAAACAAATTGATATTAGGTATATGTAGAGGGGACGGGATTGAGCATCAAGATTTCCGGTATAGGTGGTAAGTACGGGAAATGAGTGAGCGCATATTGGAGAAAAAGTTTTCAACGTTGAATAGACAGAAAGGATGAAAGTACGTAAAAGAAATAATAATGACCCTTTCTACTCTGGACTTGCAATTTTGGGGCCGAGACAATTACTTCGTCCCCAGTGTGCTTATATTAACTTGAGCTTATTTTATCAACCTCGAAAGCGAAAGTCGACATCGATGGAATTTGGACTCAGTTTGAGGGATGGGGGAAGGAAAATCGATTATATCACCTCCAGTACTTCCAAGTCACGTTATCGATCCCGAGGGGATGAAACAAAATTCGACATCGGCGGAGTTTGAAATCAGAACGTTACCAGCTGGAATATATGGTATTCAATATTTTGTCCGAGGCAGTTACGACTCTGCCAAGTTCGCTACCTTTCTGCAAGATAAAGAAATCTTTTCAACTATATGCCCAATGCATGAAAATTTGGCGGGGGGTGGGAGGCAAGCAGATTATGCTGATTCAGTGCTACACGGGCAATTATTTTGTTAACCGCAGATAGATAAAAGGCAAAGTCAACATTCCAGGAATTTGAATTCAGGCGAAAAAGGCGATTCTGCCAACAATGAGAATACTTACTTTTGTATTTTTTATATATTGTGTTAATACTTTAACACAATAGGAACTGCATTTCAGAAGTATCTGAATAAACGCAAAGAAAATAAACACAATAAAAACAATATATATAATGCATGTGATCTTGAAAAGGCTTCATAGAATTGTTTCAATGTCGATATCTTTAACACTAGCCAGTTGAAATTAAACGAATATTTCGTCAGAAATTTATTTATGTGTATATATTTTGAAACCTTTATTCCCATCACTATATGTGTGGGTGTGTATGTATATATTCATACATACATATTGTTACCCGATTTTACATGGCAAACAGTTGGACAAAAGTGTTTGACTTTTTTTTTTTTGTTTTACAAAGACTTGTAAAGGAATCTATAGAGAGCAGTCAATGCCTTTGAGTCTTACCAGCTGTTAGTTTAGCACGTGTAACGCATGTAACGGCCAACGGAAGAATTGAGAACAAAACATCTGAATACCAAGAAAAATGAGGACAACCAATAAGGGAGAACCTCGACAGTGGCTGCACATAATAGAAATGCCAGCCAAATCTTTCTACAAAATCTCATATTTTTTTCTAAATATGAAGGTCAAATTGGACAATACAGTCGTAGAGATGGAAGCAGATGAGATGATTCAGGCTGGACTACCTCTCATAAATCCATCATTGCTATCAACAATAAATTGCACAGTGTCTATTATTATACAGAAATAGACTGAACAGTAGAAAAAATGCCCCACTGTATCACATGTGTTTCCTCATAGTATTACAATCATATAGAAATATTTGCACAACATAGACATTGCAGAATGTAGCAGATATTTCATCAGGGGCCTACCCGTTTGAAGTTGACCTGTGGCTAAATAACAACCCTTTCTATTTTTTCTAGTTTCAGCGCAAGGCCGGCAGTGGGGGAAGGAAAATCGATTACATCGCCTCCGGTACTTCAACGTTACTTTATTGACGCCGAAACGATGAAAGGCAAAGTCGACCTCGGCGATATTGAAACTCGGAATGCAAATTCGGAAGAAACACCGCAAAGCATTTTACCCAGCGTGATAATGATTCTTTTCTACCCTAGGCATAAGGCCCGAAATTTTGAGGGGGGGGGTGCCAGTCGATTAGATCGACACTAGTACGCAACTGGTACTTAATTTATCGACTCCAAAAGGATGAAAGGCAAAGTCGACCTTGGTAGATTTTGAACTCAGAACGTAAAGACAGATGAAATAACGCTAAGCATTTCGCCCGGCGGGCTAACGCTTCTACTAGCTCGCCGCCGTTATGCATGTATGTATAAAACGTTTCTTACAATTACTGGGATCATGTAAATTGCAATCGGACATTACATGATCCCCCAAATTGCCTCAAGTGTAGAGAATTAAGTATTCTAATATTCACCTGTAAGCATTCTTAGCTAAATATATCCGGAACATTTTAACATGCCACACATCACTAATCCTGCTGTGAAGGCATGGAAACTTTACGAATGCATTTATTCATTTCTATAAAGCTTCAGAAATTTCCTGTCATTTCAACAGCTACAAGATAAATATTTAATTTTGACTTATATCGTTTCAAGAATGATTAGGGCGTTATTTGAATAACTGAAGTCCACGTGTCTCCTTCACCACTGTCCTTTCATTAACCACTCCCGTCAATATTTCAAAGAAAACTAATACAATAGCTCCATGATAAGATTACAATGACAATCCTAAAACGTCACCAGATCAACAGCAAATCAATGTTCAACATTTGCCGGTAACGTCGTACAACATCTACAATGTTATCAGTAATTTTACTTTGCACACCCCATAGAATCGTGTGTAGGCTAAGAATTGAGGTTTGCAAATGAACTAATTCACATATGAAGGAGACCTGTTGGGAACTCGGTCAGAATCATTAGAAGAATGATATCATAAAGAAAAAACTAGAACCGTATAAACTCTCATTTGAAAGGAATTTGTAAACCTTTTTTTTTTAACAGAACGGATTTATTTGTTCAGTTAGAGAAAAAGCGTTTTAATTGAGTTTGGGGGTTATCTCATAACCGCCATGATCAGACTTATGACACGTGGGGTGTCAGCCGAACAAATAGGTGCTTGACATATCTATTTCTTCCTACGCTCTTTTTTTTTCTTGTTTGTCCATTTCGATATTTTGTTTGTGTGAGTGGTGGAAGGTTAGTGTCATGTAACTTGGTCAGTGTTCACTCAGAATAGTTTGAGCTAGCTCCAGTCAGAGACTAAAAAATCAAGAAAATACACCTTTATGTAGCTGATGTGAATATCTGTCCCATCTTTGCCTTGGCAATGGCAATTGCATCAATATTTGTATTGTTTATATTTTACTGTGCGTATGCGTGCATTGTCGATCTGGGTGAGAGAGATAAAATAGATTTAGAGTAGAATGTCCCAAGTTATTATACTCACTGATTAAGATGTCCCAAGTTATTATACTCACTGATTAAGATGTCCCAACTTATTATACTCACTGGTTAAGATGCCCCAAGATATTGTACTCACTGGTACTCCATATTCAATTTAATTTAATTTATTAACATTTCAGGCTTCTCTTCTTTGCATTTTTTTAATTAGAATTAGAAATTTATATGAAAATAGTTCTAATCTTTAAGGTTATAATTTTGATTTATTATAATTTGTTGTCTTATGATATCAAGTAGATATCAAGTCTTCAGAGTAAAGCTCTGACGATATTGTGCAGTAGACACCCCTGAGTGTATCGTATCAGTAATTATATTTAGAGAGAGCCTCTGTTAGATAGCTTTACTTGTTAGAAGTAGCCACCAAATATTCCTCAAATCAAAGTTTTGTTAGTTTAAAGACGAAAGAACGCAAGAGATAATATAACAATCGAAGTTTACTAAGAGAGAGCCTCTGTTAGGTAACTTGACTTGTTAGAATTAGCAACCAAATCTTTCTCAAATAACAGCTTTGTTTTCTTAAAAACGAAAGAATGCAGGAAATAATATAGTTTTAATTTTAAAAAGACGAGTTTTTTTTTTGTATTACCTCTGGTCATATGTCTGCTGTAACAGAATAGATCCGTGTCTAAACTACAGTCCCCGCCACAACAACAACATAACAGACGACAGATCCTCTTACGTGAATGTTTGGTTTCATTGGTGAAAAGTCGTATTGTTATTACAACACTGACTGAGGTGGTCAAGTAGACAAAAAGGTTTCCGTCATTTATTGAAACTCCACTCGGGTCTATGACAATTTCGATCCTGTTCACAAATGAAATATAATACATACTTTAAATCTGTTGAGTCTCAACAAGAAAAGATCTAAACATGAACAAAACATTTAGAAATATCTGTTCTATTATTTCCATGTGATCGTATATTACTTTTTGTTTGGGAATTCCCACACGTTACACAATGCAAATAACTATAAAAGACAAGATAAAAACAGTATAATTACGACGCTGAGAAGAATGGAGAAAGTCAATAGTCGATAAGACGTAAAATAATAAAAGGCGGTAAAAGTTGAGTGACGAGTGCATTGCTATTAAAACGTGTTTGTTTATTAAGATTTTTCAATGTCATTACTACTTGTTTTTGTACTTCATATTTAAAGCAGTGCACAATGGATTAAAGGACTGCTCCTCACTTCCACCACACCATTCCACCACTTTCATCTTCAATCAGATGTGGCCTGTTATTTCTCAAAGATAAATGATACATTGACAAACGGGACATTTGCGGCTTTACGTTCCAAACATTCTCGTAATGTCAAGAACATTTTTTTTTTGTAGAGTCATACAATGATAATTAAGATTCTATGAAAGGGATTGAGAAAAAAATATCTCAATATTTCAAGGTTGCCTGTGTTATTGACAAAAGTTGACTTCAGACATTGATACAAATTCCAATTTGGCAACAATCTCAGGACAGCATTGGTAAACATTGTACATCAAAGAATAAGTCAGCTTTCAGAACAAGAAAATATCAAACTTCCGATCATTTGACGACCATTCAGTAATCAAGAGTTGGAATATAGTCTATTTTTCTCGAGTATTGGCCACTGCTTATCTACGAGAGAGACTGTACTTAATTACGTGATTTGTTCAATCATAGACTTCAAGGCAAACCCTTAAAAAGGCGGTGCGGCGTGACTGGAGAGCCTTTCGACCTAATATCGTTAATTAGTGCGCTAAATAACAGCAATAAAATTATCCTAAGTCGTTAGTTCAATTCTTCAGCAGAATCCCACTTTGTGACCTTGAGCAAGGTAGCTAATTTAATGTTTTTCCTGTTTACTCTGCTGTAATGAGTACCAGTTAGATACTGGTGCTGCAGCATCTAAATGGTGGCAGTTTCATGTTAGCAACGTACAGAGTTCTAGTGGCGCATAAGAGCAATGATCTTCTCAAGAAAACTATAGGTGTTGATAAGGATGAAGTAACTGGTCTCTTTCGGAAGCCTTTCAGACCGCTTGCTATAATGGATAATTTCCAGAAATTTTCAGCATGGTAGTACAACTGAAGGAGCACTACCGGTTCGAATAAACTCTACAGGCACGAAAGTACCGACAAGTCAGACTGATGGAGATGCGCAAAAGGCGATGAAACCGTACTACACGTACGCATGCCGTATCCATGCATTGCTGACTTGTGTTGCTATGTAGAACATGTATTGCCGCATATAGGACGAATCTGGCTATCTACCAGATTCGTCCTATATGCGGCAACACATGTTCGACATAGCACCACAAGTGGAGTTCATTTGTTTAATGGCTATATCATAAGAGTTTGTGTGGTGGAGGGGGCTGAAAGTCTTGAGGACAGACATTTGCCTTTTCGGTCAAGCTCACATCAGATTTTGATTTTTACGTACTACTAGGAAGGAAAAGTGAAGATGGAGAGGTGAATAGTTTCCGTCAGCGAATTTGTGAAGAAATGGGTGACAATGGTACAAATAGCTAGGAGAATGGACCGACTCTAAGTATACACCTTGGTGTTTAGGTTGATTCTGGAGGCTCTTCCGTATCAGAATGACTGCTTTATATTTATGTTCACACATTTAGTATAATATAATTTTTAGCTCATTTCATGTCTTCTCCATTTTCCACAACAGTTTTTATGTAAACCCTTACACAAACTGTAAGATGTTTTTGTTGTATTCCCCTCGGTGATGCTCTATCGCCAATTAAAAAAATCGTTACCGTCATTATCATCAACTTGCAAAAACAGCCCCGCTAAACCATTAAAGTTGCTATTTCAAAAGTCGCTTGAAACCGGCATATTCTCAGAACTATTGAAAGAAGCAACAGTAATACCTATCCATAAAGGAGTTAGCAGGGCTGCAGCTAAAAGTTACAGACCTGTCTCTCTCACATCTTACACAACTAAAAGTGTAGAATGCATTATCCGAAAAAGAATAACTGCTTATCTTGAGAAAAACAGCCTCTTAGATAATACACAGCATGGTTTTCGGACTAGACGAGGTTCCTTGACACAACTGTTACAACACCATAACACTATCCTCAATGATCTCCTGACTAGAAAGGACACTGACTGCATTTATTTTGATTTGCTAAATTGTTTGACAAGATTGATCATGGAATCCTCTCGCATCAGATAAAGGGATCTTAGTATCATAGGAAAACTCGGAGAATGGCTCTTTGACTTCTAATGGGATAGGAATCGATCTGTTGCTGCAAACCGTTATCTCTCAACAAAGTCACCCGTAATAAGTGGTATACCTCAGGATACGGTTCTAGGACCATTTTTATTTATCATAACCCTATCAGGCATAAGCTCACAAGTGCAATCGGCCAACCTAATGAGTTACGCCGACGACACAAAAATATCAATGGCTTTCCAAACTCCAGAAGATGCCATCACACTCCAAAATGACCTAAACATCATTTATCAATGTGCGGATAAAAATAATATGAAATTGAATACATCAAAATTTCAGGTCCTTCATTATGGAAGGAATAGACACAAATCTCAATATTTGGCGCTAGATAATACAATGATTCAGAGCACTGACGACATACGGAGTCTAGGAATAATCATGTCAAATGATGCATCTTTAATAATTCACATCACTAAAGTGGCCTCTAAAGGCATACATCTCATACGATGGATCTATGCTGACTCTATGCAAAACCTTAGTTCTGAGCAGATTAGCTTACTGCTCACAGCTTTTGTCTCCAAATTCACCCAAACTCATAGAAGAAATTGAAGGGTTACAAAGAACATTCACCAGTAAAATAACTTTGGTTAATGGCCTTAATTACTGGGAATGCCTAAAAGTTCTATGTCTCAACTTTCTTGAACGCCGAATTGAGAGATAAGCTATTATATACGTATGGAAGATCAAGGAGGGACATCTAAACATCGGCATTAAAGTGAATTTTAATGCTCGAACTGGTAGGTACTGTCAGCTTCCAAATATACCATCTCCAAACTCACGAGCAAAAACATTCTACTGCACCAGTTTAATATTCAGAATTCCTCAAGTATTCAACTATTTGCCCAAAACGATTATAAAAGGGACCTCTACTGAAACTTTCAAAAACATCATTGGATGAACTCCTAACGATATCGGACCAACCAACCAACCATCCAAGGATATAATGAGGTGAGATCAGCTGCCACAAAATCGACTATCGACCAACTTTCAATCATAAACAATCATAAAGCGACAACAAAACTAAAAATAATAATAATAAATTAAGGCAGTGCTCCATCATAGCCGCAGTTCGACGATTGAAACCATTAAAAGAATAAAAGAAAGAATTATTAGTATTTTTATATTATCGTTATCATTATCACCTAAGAAATAAGTAGTGTACAACACAGAAGGTCGTGCTGTCAAACACCGGCTTATTTCCTTCCACCTTAGGTCCTGAGACGTGACAGTGTTAGGAGTTCCACTTCCTGTCAGTATTTTAGTTAAATCTCCACAATTTGGTAAATACTTACAACCCTAGAATCTGTTTACTTGTAGCAGAAAGAAACTTTTTATTGTTAGGTTGTATGTTCCTGGAAACAAGGTATCTCTGTTGACCAGAATGTAAAAATGTGACACTCCACTGGATTATAGGCACACAAATAAATGTATATAACAATTAACAGAGTGATGTGGTAAAATCACAACTTAAAAGCAATGAATTATACATTAACAGTTAAACAACTAAAGACTTGTAACTCGTATAAGAACCTCTTTGTCAGTGACATAGTTTTTATTACGCTCCATTTCATGCAAACATGACCAAATTATTACAAACATTTCAGCATGTAAGCGTATATTTTGTATTGTTTCCTTCATTGTAGTGCAGCCATGATGGGGCACTACTTTAAAGAGTTTAGTCGAACAAATCGATCCCAGTATTTATTTTTCAAGTCTGGCTCTTATTCTATCGGATACTTTTGTTGAACTGCCAAGTTACGGGGATGTATACTAACCAACACCGGTAGTAAGAGAAACCCCAATCCGAAAAACACACGCATAGATATGCACATGCATACATACACACGAATATATATGTGTGTGTGTGTGTGTACAACATGCTTTTTTTATTTACCGTCTACCAAATATATTCACAAGACTTTGGTCAGCCCGGACCAATAGTAGAAAACAGATCAAGGTACCATTCAATGGAACTGAAACGAAAACCTTGTGGTTGAGAAGCAAGCTTCTTACTACATCGGCACGCCTGCGCTTATGTATTGGTTTCAAATTTTGGCACAAAGCCAGAAAATTCGGGAGAGAGGGGCGGTAAGTCTATTATATTGACCCCAGTGCTCAACTGGTTTTTATTTTATCGACCCCGAAAGGATGAAATGAAATTTCGTCCTTTGGTGGAACTTGAACTCAGAACGCAAAGACGACCGATTTGTCGCTAAGCCTTTTGCCCGACGTGCTAATGACCCTGCCAGCTTGCCATCCCCCCCAGCCTCTCTATTAAAGTTTATATTATAGTAACCTATTTTAAACATATTTTTTCTTCCTTCAAAGCTAATTAATCAAGGACTAGTGACAGAAATAGTTCCAATACGTTTTAAAACAGTGTTGTGCTCTATTTCACCCATATAAATATCTGTGTCTTCTAACACATATAGATTAGCAGACTCAAAATGTCTGCTGTAGAAATATTATACTTGTTTTTGTTGTTATCGTTACTGTACGTGTTGTTGTTCACGTTGTTGTGTAACACTAGGTCTACCGTGATCGAAAAGTGCTAGAAACAGCACTTTTACTTATCCAAACACTTTTATTTATCCGGACATGGTGTAACCTGTAATTTATTAAGGGAATGAGTCGCCAATAATGCCTTATTTATGCAAATCAGATCCCCCAGTTTAGTGAAATTTTTAACTTTAGAAGGTATAAGAACGACATCACTCATTGTAGACAGTTACATACGAATGCACATTTCTAGAAGAGATTTTCAAGGCTTTGAATTCGGTTCGACCGACCATTCTCCATCTACAAAGAAACTTATATAAACAAAACAAAGTAAGAGAGAATGAGGTTTACAATGATTCGTTTAATTAAGCACGAATTTTCAGTTAATTTCCCTAAATTAAATCTTAAGTATTATTACATCGAAACATACGTTGTTTAACATTTCAAGGATTAGTGTAGTTTAAGATAACCATATTCAAAGCATCCTTCCTTTTCAGAATATATTGTGTGATTTATAGGAAACGTGAATTCTATTTCGAACCGAATGCGCCGTGACCGCAACATTGAGGAGACTTCGTTGTTTCAGGAAGCAACCGGACTAAACCGAATGAAAATAGAATATTTAATACACTGCTGTATTTTATATACTCTGGTATCAAACTGAATAAGATGTGAATGAGTTTAAATGTGTTACTTTAACGTGTCTTATACCAAAAAGGGAAATAACGGAAAGCATGTGACGTGGTGACGAAGTGAAGTAGGCGTGTTTAAATTATAGGTTCGATTTCCATTTGAATCAGTTCCCTCACTTCTATTATTGTTGTTTAGCCTCAAATCAATCCTATTCGAGTTGACATATGGTCGTAGACGTTCCAGCCATGCCTATACTATCATCTACATTGTCCAAAGTTTCTTTTAGAGGAAACGATGTGATTTGAAAGTATATGGCTGCTATTTTTAGCAAATTGAGCTCTCCCGTACTGAGGTCTCCCTGTTATTGTTAGTGATCAGCTCTATGTTATCCCTCTTTAAGGGGATCTATGATCAAAGCATTCCAGACATGACCATTTGTCCTTTTTGATGGCACAGTGCACCCTAAACCACGTTATTCAGTTTGTCCTGCATTTCTATGGGAATAAAATGCAATTTGAGAGAGATTTGGTTTCTATTTTTAGCAGGATGGTTGTCCATGGAGATGCTCACTCATAGGTCCTACCCATTTACTGTCGTCGTTGTTATTGCTCTTGCTGTTGGTGTGCCTACTTTGATCATCCTTCCATTTTGTAAATGAACGATGTGTCCTTTGTGTAAAGTCGTAGCTTTATTAATGAAAGAAATTTGGTTGCTATGTTTAACAGGCTGAGTGAAGCATAGCGGTTACTAAGCAAGTTATTTGCAGGGTATATTAAATGTTAAGAGGCTGAATAGTAGCCTCACAATTGAAAACTTACTAACTCTTGTACAGACAATTGATAACGATGCGTGTGAGTGAGAAGTATGAAAAGGGATAACTTAGGGTTTGAAACTGTATTACAGACTCACTTGAAATAAGAAAAATCATACAATGAATAGTTCTTGATAATCACTTCTTGTAACAAGGGAGGGAATTTCAGGGATTATCTAACGGATAATCTCATTAATATACCCCTGTTCCATATAGTGTGTTGTGGAGCCAAATTTAAAACATCAAGAATGTGACCTGATTTCACTTACCACACAAGGAAAGAGAGAAAATCACAGAGAGATAAAAAGACACAAAGAGCGAGAGACAGGGAGACAGACAGAGACAGAAAGAGATAAGGGGAGGGAGGGAGGGAGGGAGGGATAGAGAAACTGAAG
>NC_068997.1:3739952-3741343 GCF_001194135.2 Octopus bimaculoides
AACGCCATAAACACACCACTGAAAGCACTTGCATTCTAACCAATCTTTGTATCTTCGTCTACTCAACATTTACTGCCACTTCAGCGTTTCTCTATTTCTTTGAAGTTGTTCTTATGTCTACACACACACACACACACACACACACACACACACACACACACAAATACAATCATTCTTTTATAAAGTCCCTCGCTTCCTTCTGTTTCACAGCCATAATATTACACCTATCAAACATTATGATACAGGTAACTACAATGTTTCACTTGCCAGCCACCATACTACAGTATTACTATACTGACTAATATATCATACGATTTATTACTGGATTGCCACATCGATTAACATATCAGACGCCATGCTATAGTGTTGCTATAACGACTGATATATCAGACGCTACATTAGAGTAATAGCACAGTGGCCGACATATCAGACTGTATGGTACTGAGTTATTGTAATGATTCACATAGATGATATACCATAATGTACGTACAGTGATTCTCATCTCTGACGTTATACTAACAGTCGCCATACTATGATGTTCATCTCTGATACCTTTAGTTTGTAACCTATTATTAGCGACTCCTGAAGTTGAGTTAAGATTATTCGGAGTCGCAGAACTTTCACAATGAATACTAAAATTTGAGTGATTTGTTAATTGAAGTTTACAAAGAAAACTGAACAAAATTTGAACACAGCTTAAATTTAGTTTTTGTTAGTTTTTTGTTCCATAATTGCAGTTTACACTGAGAACGATGACATATCTTGATGCTTAATATCGTAAAATCATTGTCGATGGTGTAATAAGGATTTGGAAAATGTTTCTATATTTATACTGTCAATACTTCGTATAATGATTGGTAATGTTTTGTGTCCCGCTATACTTGGTGCTAGGTTATCACAGTTATTTTTCAAAGTATTATTTGAAATAGTTTCTTTTTGTGTTATACAAAAGTGAAAATATTTCTCCGTGGAATAAAAGTGGTTACATTTATCGACGAAGAATACAGAAACGGAACAAAACAATGCGGTATTGATAGTTCCTTCAGGGTTTGATTGCAATAACACAAATCGTTAATGTGTGAATTTGTATTAGCAGTAAAGTGGCCTGAAAAAAGTACAACTAATCTCTCTTTTTCGTAATACAAACTTACTTTTGCTTCAAGGTATAAAGAGCACTGTCCAGTCCGCTTAATATAATGCGGATATTTGGCGAAAGAAAATAAACTAAGAATCTAGAAAAACTAAGAAGGCATCTCGGTATTTAAATTTGCCTCTATTGCAAACAAACTTTTACGATTTTACGAAATGTTTCTGAAGTTTTCTAAAGTAGAACACGTAGTTTTTTTGAGAGACATATACTGGTTCCAGAAAACTTCTAAATTATGTCATAT
>NC_068997.1:3742431-3742980 GCF_001194135.2 Octopus bimaculoides
TGTGTGTGTGTGTGTGTGTGTGTGTGTAGTCTCAGACTCACCAAAGCCTTGTTAGTAGATTTCGTACATTTCGCTTTGGGTTGGACGGTTTGACTGACGTCTTGAAAGCCAGCAGGGTGCACCAGGCTCCAATCTGATCACGCAATGTTTCTACAGTGGGATGCCCTTCCTAACGCCAACCATTCCGAGGGTGTAGGGAGGTCGTATATATATATATGTGTGTATATTTGTGTGTGTGTGTATCCCCACCATCGCTTGACAACTGATGTTATTGTGTTTATGTCCATGTAACTTAGCCGTTTGGCAAAACACACTGATACAATAAGTACTAGGCTTACGAAGAATAAACCCTGGTGTCGATTTCTTCGACTAAAGGCGGTGTTCCAGCATGGCCGCGGCCACATGCCTTAAACAACTAAAACAATAAAAAAAACTATACCATTTTAATCCCGAGCAACGTCGGGTATCTTTGCTAGTATATAATAAATAAATTATTATTATTATTAACAGCTTGTAAAATTTGGCACCGCTTACTGAATATATATATAT
>NC_068997.1:3743200-3745432 GCF_001194135.2 Octopus bimaculoides
TATATATATATATATATATATATATATGCACGAATGTGAACTTAAAACTTCATAGGTTGACTATGAAAAAGTAATACTAGTACCATGACATCTTGCATGCATCAGTTTTTAAACCCTCTTATTAATGACTGCATTGTTTCTTTCCAGATAAACTGGTTTCTGATTGTTTAAAGAAGACTCCAAATGTAAATGGTAGCGACTTCGTTTGAAAAAAATAGCATTCTAGTGTTATTAAGTACCTGCAGAGAAAGGGTTTATGCTGATATGCTTGCTATATTTGGGGATGATACTCCAGCTTCATCAACAGTGCAAAACTGAGCTGTTGAATTTAGGAGACAAAGGGAAAAGTCTCCCACCAGCAAGGAAAACATTATTGTGTTCACCCTATGCAGGTGGATGACAAGCTATTGACTATAAATCAAATAGCCAGTGCTATTAGCATATCCTATTAGAGAGTTGAGAATATTCTGCACAATGAACTTGGCATGATGAATGTTTCTGCACGGTAGGTACCGCATCTTCTGACACTTGATCGAAATGGGTTCATTGCTTTGAACCAGAGAAAAAAGGTAATATATGCCACAGAAACACTCCTTCTCACCTGCTCCTAAGAAGGCCAAGGTCGTTTCAACCGCAGGGAAGGTAGTGGCCTCAGTTTTTCTGGGAAGCAAAAATTAATTTTGTATATTGTCAGTGGATAGTACTTTTCCAACATGCTAGTCAGTTATGAAAAGGCATCAACACCAAATGCCCAGGAAAGCTGAGAAATGGGATCTTGTTTTGTCAGGACGATGATCAGGTACACAAGTCCTTGGTTTCAACGGTTGCCTTGCATGATTATGACTTTTGAACTGCTTCATCAGTCCCACTATGCCCCTGATTTGGCCCCATTTAACTATCATCTGTTAGCCAATATTAAAAAACACTTGACTGGGAACTAGTGTCGCAGTGATGACGTCATGCTGTCGATGAATGTTTTTACCGACAGGAAGAAAGCCTCTTCGCGAATACGATCCAAACACTGCCACATCAATGAAAGAACTGTAAGGACCTCAAGGAGGACTCTTTTGAAAAATAAACCTCATTTGGCCACATTCCAAAAGATTATCTTGTAGAGTATTGTAGTTCGTTTGAAGCATTGTGTATTGTTTGTAAAAAAAATAGAAAAGCCGTTGGAAAACCGATTATAGAAGCGACTCCATCTAAAAATATCTGAAGAAGGAATTTTATTCCGAAATATCATCAGATACAACAGGTATATAGCTCATTGTTTGTATTATAGTGCATTGTTGTACCATTCAAGACTTTTTATTCTTTATATATATATATATATATATATATATATATAACAAAACGCCTCGCAGACTGTTGAGAAGGGACCGTAAAAGGTGATAATTTCAAGGCTCTGCATCAGGAGTATACAGTGGGTGCAGTAGCTCTTCCCCATCTCTCCAAACGCTGCTGATCATTATCTTGCATGGGTGCAACTCTGACTTGGGTCGAGATGTAGCTTTCTTATCAGGATTCAGCCATTCTTTTATCTACTTTGTATTCAAATAAAGACACCACTTTATCATCACCGGTGACGTTGCGGTAAAGAAATCTCTGTTTGTGTCAATGAGTTGACTGTTGTTGAACAAGCAAACTGGCGACAATAGAGAAGTGCTGGAGTTTGTCTCTTTCATTCAGAGCGTGTTACCCCTGCACCGACTTTTAGGAGCCTACTCATCGAGTGAAGCTGACAGGCGACGATATCAGGAAATCCTCCCACATGCTGGATCAATACCCACGTAGACTGGTGCGGACCCTCGTGTATGAGCTCGTTCAATTGATTTTCATGGAACTGCACGTGTCTTTCGGAATACAAAGAGTTTGTGAGGTAGAACTTCTCCTCATTGAAGCGAGAGAATCGTTTCATTGCAGTATTTTAAGTAAAAGCGTGTTTTGCGTACACAGCACAAATGTCTCAAGAGACTTAGCAAGTTTGGACCCTTGAGTGAAAGCGAAGAACAGCAGTACTCATTTCTTTATTTTTTTTCAACTTGGCCCTCCACCGTCATATGTCTGTAATTCAAATTAAAAAAAAAACATAAATGAAAGCTGGAAAGAAAGACTAGAGCTACATAAACCATATAGCACTATGATAAAACCACTTTCCGTATCGACTGAAATGACATCAGAAAGAAACGCACGAATGGGACTAGCCAGCATATATGTGTGTGGGAGTGTATA